>NW_015506909.1:57495-112911 GCF_001515645.1 Sinocyclocheilus grahami
ACACACACACACACACACACACACACACACACACACACACAGACATTAAATAAAAAAAATTATGAAAATAAAACATTAATATTAACATTTATAAACATTAATAAATTATTTATAATAATTAATGTACAATACAAATGTTTATGTATTTACAAACTAAAAAGAAAAGTTAATATAAGCAAATTATTAAGGAAACGTGGGTATGAAAGCTTCTTTACATGCATTTTGACTGCTCTCAGTACCAGTACCGTAAGTGCACAATTACACGCGCAAGACAAAAAAACCTGGCTTGACCGCAGTAATCATTTAGCTAGGCCATTAGGCCAGGGGTGTGAAGTAACCAATTACAAATACTCACGTTACAGTAATTAAGTAGTTTTTATCAGTAATTGTACTTTTTGGAGTAGTTTACAAATTCTGGACTTTTACTTGAGTACATGTTAAGTGATGTATCGGCACTTTTACTCCGCTATTTTCATCCGTTTGTGGTCGTTACATGCTTTTAATTTTATTTTTATCCATCAACGTGATTGGATAGAGAGTAATAAGTCTCGTGACTTTCGTCCAATCAAATTGTGCATAGAAAACTTTAACCGCCAACTGTTTATTATGGCTGCTGGAAGTGCATTCTTCAAGCATCGATTCAGTCGCATATGTTAAGGTAAGTTTCGGATTTCTGCTTACTAAATGATAGCTACACGGCCTGAAATTTGGTGTGAGGTTGCGGGTATTGCATACAGTGTTAACTCCCGCAAGTGCCACGTTCGGTAAATTCCCCACTCACCTATGAGACGCGTGATCTGCGCTGCCTCGTCTCGGTCTCGCGTGCGTTCTGCAGCGGTCACTTGGAGTCGTTGTTGCTTGTTGAACTTGTTGACTTTTGATGAGTTTGAGCGCGTGATGCGTGCTGTGAAAAAGTGTGTTGGAATCACAAATAGAGGACCAAATCTGCACCTTATTGATGACCCGTGGCGTTAATATACTGCATCTGTGCCAGCACGTGATGTAATAAAACTGCAGCTCGTTAATAAAAAAATTTTCCCCCCCATTTTGTACAATCCGCCTTCATTTAGCAAGTGCACTCCCGCATAAACAATTTTTACTAACAATAGTTGTGGATGCTGCTGATTCACCGAGACCGCCGCGGCTCAGCAAAGAGACGTGTGTGTGTTTTCCTTTGAAAAAGTTTCCCCAGAAATACCTCGCTATTTAATGCATTTTTCCTTACAAATTGTATTATCAGCATAACAATGAGTAAATGTGTAAAAGGTATGGTATGAATTTGTCATCCTTCAACAATGTGCATTTATGTTAAAATTCAAACATTATCAAGTTTACTTATTCTTATTTCTTTATTGCAAAACGCTCAAACTGGCACCGTCAAAGAGACGTGTGTGTGTTTTCCTTTGAAAAAGTTTCCCCAGAAATACCTCGCTATTTAATGCATTTTTCCTTACAAATTGTATTATCAGCATAACAATGAGTAAATGTGTAAAAGGTATGGTATGAATTTGTCATCCTTCAACAATGTGCATTTATGTTAAAATTCAAACATTATCAAGTTGACTTATTCTTATTTCTTTATTGCAAAACGCTCAAACTGGCACCGTTTGAGAAAAATGGGCTCTCATTGTAACCCATATCATGGTGTGTGATGCTGAACTATGAGTTTCTAATGGTGTTTGTATTTGCACTGTTCTAAACATTAATATTTTATGTGCAACAACAGCATATGCAGTCTCAGTGGCCTTACACATTTTTTTAAATTACATGGGGATGATTGTACTGAGAATAACTTTCACTTTTCTTTCACTGAATACTGTTTCTGTGCCGTTTTGATGTATTTTAAAGAGTTGGCAGTCAAAATTAAAACTGCTGGATGATAGATACTCGTCATTCTTTATGACAAACAAGATAATGTGAATTACAAAATGTACAACGTTTTTAAAATATATAAATTGCGCTGTACAGCGCTTATTATGAGGGGGGTAGAATCCACAGCTCAGTACTCGCTACTCATGAGTACTTTTAAATAGCCTACTCTTTTACTCTTACTCGAGTACTTTTTTTGGAAGGTAATGGTACTTTTACTCCAGTATATTTTTTCAGTACTCTTTCCACCACTGGTAGAGGCCCACACAACAATGGACTGCGAGGTTGCGGACCAAGAAAAAAAAAAAAAAAAACACTTGAAGAGACACCTCCAAGCTACACTGAAGTCTAAATGACAACAAAAGAGTATGCATACCGGAAACTTGTCCTTTGGTCAGATGAGACAAAACCACAGCTGTTTGGCCGTAGACATGTTGCCTATCTTTGGAGAGGCTCTCGACCCAAAGAACACCATTCCCACAGTGAAACATGGCAGTGGGGGTATAATGTTACGGGGATGTTTCAGTGCGTTTCTCGGAAAAAGGAACACTACGACAAGACTTTGACAGACAACCTCAGGCAATCTACAGCAAAACCTAATTTTGTCTTCCAGCCTGATAACGACCCAAAGCACACCTCGCTTTTGGTGAAGAACTACCTCCAAATGAGCAAAGTGAACGTCCTTGAATCCAATAGAACATCTGTAGGGCTCACTGAAGACCAGAGTCCACGCCAGGAGACCAACAAATCTGGAGGAGCTTGAGAGATTTGCCAAGGAAGAATGGACCGCAAGTATTTAGCGGACATGCCTCAAACTTGACAACTACAAAAAACGACTAGAGGCTGTCATCGACAAAAAGGGATAAACCATTGACTACTAACATCAGAGGGCTAATAATTTTGGCCTGTAGACTTTTTCTTCTTGTTTATCATTTTGTTTCTATTTCTATTACAAACACTCCAAGCTTCCTAAATAAAGTCTAATGTTTAGAAATGCTGTGTCTTCACACCATTAAACGGCGCTCGGGAATTTCTTTCTCAAAGTGTGCACTTTCATGGTTCCCTGTTTTTTCTTCCCAAAAACACAGCCAAGGCTGCAATTTAGGGTATTGCTGACTTCTATTTAGCACTTAACACATTTTTACCCATGTACTTTGATTTTATTACTCAAACTAACGTTAACGATAAACTAATGTCAAACAATGTAGTGCATCCTTGTGCGGGTCAAATAACAGATGCCGCAAAGACGCTACACAAAAATCAAGCCCAAAAATAACACGGGTGGGTAGAGCACCCAAAAACTGAACTCAAGTAAAAGGACTTATAGAAATATTTACTCGAGTAAATTAACTCGTTACTACCCACCTCTGAAACAAAAATACAATCTTCTTACACATACATTCTCATACTACTTTACGATAATGTTTCTATTGCTTTATTTATTCCTGCCTTACTCTGTAAAAGTGCTTATCAGTTAAAAGGAACCTCAAAAATATCCACTCTAAAAGTCTTAGGCCCCAAATGTACACCTAAACGATTCATTTCTCCTCAATGAACCATATTTCCTGGACTGAGGGATGTGAAAACAGCCCACTTACACGAGCTGCTCAGAGAAGGCTGCCAACACTTACGGTTCAACTAGGCTAGTACTAATCACTCTTTTCCTAAATATACAGTTGTTTTGTCATACTGTTGTTGAAAATTACAGAGTCAATCACACTGTTGAAACTGACGACTCCTTAAAGGGATAGTTCACCCAAAAATGACAATCTCATGTTTATCTGCTTACCCCCGGGGCATCCAACATGTAGGTGACTTTGTTTCTTCAGTACAACACAAATGATGATTTTTAACTCCAACCGTTGCAGTCTATCAGTCGTATAATGCACGCCGATGGTGACAAAATCTATGAGTGTAAAAAAAAAATACATGCACAGACAAATCCAAATTAAACCCTGCGGCTCGTGATGACACATTGATGTCCCAAGACACGAAACGATCGGTTTGTGCCAGAAACCGAACAGTATTTATATCATTTTTTTTTTTTTACCTCTAATACACCACAATGTCCAATTGCCTTGAGCGCGCGCAGGCATCCGGTGCGTGAGGCGTGTATGCGCCCTGGCGTAGTTTACGCATGCGCCGGAAGTGATCTCTCGCGCGTCACCCATCATTTACGCGGAGCACAAACATTGTAGGTACGACGGCTAATCAAAATGGTACTTACTTGCGCTTATCCCGATTGTTCAAACCGACTTAAAACTAAAAGATTACGTTATCTCGCGCGAACTCATTCAGGAGTGGTGACTTTCCACGTATTCCCAACTTCTGAGCCTGCTCGCCTGAAGTTATGGTTGATTCCACTTCAGGCAGCTGGACATAGTGGTGTATTAGAGGTCATCAATGTGTCGTCACGAGCCGCAGGATTTCATTTGGATTTGTCTGTGCATGTTTTTTTTACTCTCATAGATTTTGTTACTATTGCCATGCATTATACGACTGATAGACTGCAACGGTTGGAGTTAAAAATCATCATTTGTGTTGTACTGAAGAAACAAAGTCACCTACATGTTGGATGCCCCGGGGGTAAGCAGATAAACATGAGATTGTCATTTTTGGGTGAACTATCCCTTTAAGGAGTCGTCAGTTTCAACAGTGTGATTGACTCTGTAATTTTCATTTTGTCACCATCGCCATGCATTATACGACTGATAGACTGCAACGGCTGGAGTTCAAAATCATCATTTGTGCTCTACTGAAGAAGCAAAGTCACCTACATCTTGGATGCCCTGGGGGTAAGCGGATAAACATCACATTTTAATTTTTGGGTCAACTATCCCTTTAACACTTTGAGCAGCTATGAAATTCCCTACAAGAAGGCCTGATCTTACTTTGATGGTGTAGTTTCCGGGCAGCAGCAGTCTGTAGTATTCCCCGTTACGATCCGTCCTGAAGGGACAAACGTTTCTTCGCCCTGCTACCTCCACTACAGCGTTTTGGACAGGCTTCCCAAACGAGTCCATCACTACTCCTTTCACCCCTGTGCAAAAAAAATTTAAAATTACATTAAATAAAAATATATATATATAAAGGAATCTTTCACTTTCAGCTTTTCATAACAAAAGGTACTTTCTCATATTTGGGGTGGCCTCTTTTCTCCAAGCAGCCACCTAATATCACATCATGCAAGCAAATGGAAAATGTTCACATCCTTTCCTATAATGTTTCCATCCATTAAGGAGATTCTATGCCAGCAAATGCAATGCAAAGGCAATGACTTTTTAAAGGTGCACGGCCCATCTTAAAAGCCATCAACCGCAACTTGACTGTAAACAATTTCATCATCTCTGTGAGGTATTACAACACTCTAGCTGCTCCGGTTTGTAAACAACTTTTTTGCCCCGTTGTTTAAAAGGTGTGGCAAAGCGTATTGGCTTCCGACCCCACTGTTTGCTTGCGGATGGATTACAGAGACTGTTGTGTCAACGCTGGGTGTGGACGGTGCCTTTGTCCCTGTGAGTCAGCTGTGGGATTGTCCCGTCGCTAAAGGTCAGGGATGGTACGGTGTCTGTTTGTGCAATTTCATTGTGACTGTAACAGGATATGCTAATTGTGCCACAATAATCCATCCGCCCTAATCTTTTTATCCACCTTATTTTGCAATGTGGAAGCAAACCGTTTTCCGTAAATGGACCTGACTTACAATTCGTTAGCTGCTATAGGAAAATAATACAAATATTAAAGTGCATAAATCACACGTGTATCGATATTTTCTTACACCCCTATCATACACGCAGTATTACGATATTTTGTTTGGCGATACTGTATCCATTCTCAAAAACACAATATCAACATAAAAATAACAAAAAAATGTATACAATATTCATGGCTGTGGTTTTGGGTTTATATCCCGACCGCTAGATAGCTGTCGTCTTACCTCTGAACTTAAACGGTGACAACGTGCGTGTTCCGCTCCTGCAAGGTTTATCCAGTCCCGCCCGCTCCCGCAAACATTCTAATATTGCATAGAATTTTCGCCTATCAATAGGGAGTATTTAAATCTCTTTTGAATGAGCGCTCGCACGGTTCACTATCGATTAGGCGATAACGCGCACTCTGTGAAAAAGGGAGTGCATCTTGCGATACAAGATATTTGCCAATGAGCTCCGGATGTTAAGTATGTAAATGGATGTTTTTTTGCTACGGTTAAATTTTTCGCAATTGAGATGTATACATTTATGGTTTGTTAGGTGGCTGTGTGTTATGGTGGTGTGTTCTAAATGACAGTTTTCCTCAAATTATATCCTATTCTCCTTTTCTTAAAACAAGAAATATCCAAATATATAGTCTTGCTTACAGTATCGCGATATATCGCAACATATCGTATCGCAACCCCTGTATCGTGATACGTATAGCCACATTCTTGCCGACGCCCTACTGTTTGCACTACAAACCAGTGTTTTACAATCAAGAAGACAAAACATTCCAAGAATATGGTTAAAAAAAAATTCCACTTTGCATTTTTAAGCAGCATAACCAGCGGTTTTGTACAGCTAAAAACAACTGGAAGCCAATGACACCAGAAGCCAGGCACATTACATATAACCAGTTTTACAGGGAAAAAAAGCTGGATAATTGAGTGTAGCCTCGTATGATAATCAAGTGACATCATGCGCTTTTTTTATTTTTATTTTTTTTAAACATGTCGGCTCCACTTGTTTGGTCACTCATAGGACCCTGCGATTTATGCGATACAGAAAACACACAGATTCCAGCCTTAATAGTTACACTGTAGCACAGTCACAGATTTTGAATAATACATAATTTATATTATGTATAGTTTGGAGAATCAAATCAAGAGATAGACTACTGTACTTTAAATAAAAATAACACTGCTACTTAAATGTGAAATCTGCATAGCCATATGTGACCCTGGACCACAAAACCAGTCTCAAGTCACTGGGGTATATTTGTATACAATAGCCAAAAATACATTGTATGGGTCAAAATTATTGATTTTTTTATGCCAAAACTCATTAGGATATTAAGTAAAGGTCATGTTCTATGAAGATATTTTGTACATTTCCTACTGTAAATATATTCAAACTTAATTTTTTTTTTCCCACCCTCAGATTCCAAATCGTTGCATCTCGACCAAATATTGTCCTATCCTAACAAACCATACATCACTGGAAAGCTTTAGTCAGCTTTCAGATGATGTATACATCTCAATTTCGAAACATTGACCCTTATGACTGGTTTTGTGGTCCAGGGTCACATGTGAATGAGCACCATGGTTGTGCGCACCTGATGCTCATGGTGTTTTGCCACCTGCCGTCTCGCTATACGAGATGCTACCTGTACTTCATCTCCAGAGATGCTCTGACAGTTCTCAACACTAATAATAATAATAATAATTCAATAAAAAAAAAAATGCTACTTAATTACCATAAATGCATGTAGCTTTTAAAACCTCACAATATTGATTCACGCCTTCAACCCTGTAAAGCCTATCATATGAAAGGCAAAAATTATAACATTGTAATAATAAATCAATAAATCAAATACATGATATAACAGTTTGTCAATGGTACACAATTTACAAATCATTTTAAGACAGTTTGCATGTGATTGCCGACAACAGATATTCATATTCCATGCATCAGCCCTTTATTAATCGTATACCATATACAGACCTTATGCACCAGAGAAACAAGTGTGCAATCATCTTTACAATTCTCTCGTTCAAATTCTGTATTTGTGGTATCTCTATAGCATCGCTGTTAAAGATTATCAAGTAGACTTTCTTAACGTACAGTTCACAATATCATGAGCATTGTAATGTTCAAAGCAGATGTCATAACAAATGTCTCGCTACAACCTAACCTTCATGATCTAGAAATATAAACGGAAAACGAGACAAGTGCAGTGCTGAAAAGGGGGCAGAGCTACATAAGGTCGATTATACAACAAAGCTCAAATTGGAGAAATTAAAAAAAATTATAAACAAAATACTAAATTAAAATACAAGATACAATTAAATTAAATTAACATTAAATTACAGTTTTAGAGGCCCAAACTAAGCAAAAACATAGAATTTGGTGCAATTGAGGAGATTTATAGCCAAAAATAAGATAAGTAAACATTCCTCAAGCATACTGCATCATATTTTACAATTTTCTACAAATGTACAGATGATCAAGTAAGTTTAAGTTCCTATGTGTTCATCTTGAAATATTACTGATATTAATAACAATATTACATTCTTAATTTATTCTTACATTTACTTGATAAAATCACTATTTTTGCAGTTAGTTACAGATAGTTTACTAGCTGAAAATCTATAAACTATAAAGCATTGTGTGCAACTTTTCACTAAAATTCTCATGCAATTGACAATTTAGAGGACTTAACAGTTTTCATTTCAAATATGATACAGTAAGCTTTACACTGTTAACATTAATCGAACATGAATCTCTATCAATAAAACAAAAACAAAACAGATATGGCTTTATTAGCAACTGACCTCCGTTGCTGTTGTCGTAGGGATAGCTGGCCACCACCGCTCCTCCGTGGAGATTGGCAGAGAGGACAAAGCTTTCCGTCTTTAGCCAGTCCATCATGGCCCTTACCTCCTTCTCCCTTTCCCGATCTGTAGTACTCTCGAACGCGTCCGGAAAATTGCGATTCAGGTCCACTCCGTTCTTATTATACCTGTGGGGGAAACCGGTTACTCCCCATAAAACAGGTTCAAGAAATCTTTCAGAAATAATTAGTTTTTTCAGGTATGAGCTGTATTTCAGCATTACACATAGAAATTACACTTCAATGTTTTTTTCCCCGATTATTTCACTCTGCGCTGTATTTTTATATGCTTTAACGTTATATATTTCAATTGTACACATAAATGTTGCAATAAAATTGTGCCTTGCAAAAGTATTCATATGTTTTTTGGGTCACACTTTACATTGCTGCCTTATGTTAAACTGCTTTAAATTGAAGGCTCACAAAAGCATGTAGCCTCTATTATCTTCTTAATGGAAGAACATTTGTTCAACCAGGGCTCTTCCTTAAGCTGGCCTCCTGGCCAAAGAGCAATCGATGGAGAAGTGGCTGTGCAGTTGTTTTGGCTATGTTACTTTGTCTCATGCAAACTTCCTTTGTCTCAGGCAGACACTGTCTGCGTCCGAGTAACAAACTAAAAAAAAAAAAAAAAAAAAGTGCATGTGATATTAACAGATGAACTACGCTCATATTTATAATTTCAAACAATCAGTAAGCGACAGGTGCTAGGAAACGCTGTTTTGCACTCATTTATTGACGAGTCGGCTGCGGTGCGGCCAACTGAATGCGCTGCTTCTCTGCCGCTCACTGCACAGAACAGACGCCGAGAGAGGTGTATGGGGGTAGAATTGTTGCTTAATTCCAAATAAATAGATTATGATCCACAAATAAATAGAATGAGATCCACAAATAAATCTTAAATTGACAAATAAATAAAATGAGATTTGCAAATCAAAAACATTCACAAATATATATTTATGTCACAACCACAACTTTGCCTGGCATTTATTTGTGAATCGCGTCCTGTGCATTTGCGAATTGTGAAACATTTCTTGCGTCAAGACGTGCTGACAGTCCACAAATACGTGGACTCCACCCACCGTCTACTCAAGCCAATCAGATAACAGCCACATTCGCTGACCAATCGTAGCACGATCTCGCTATAGCCAATCACGTTTTGCTTTACAATCAGGGCGGTCTCGTCCCTTTCGTTAGACCATTAGACGGTGCATCATGCCAAGCCACAGTATTTTATGTTACGTGCCTTTGAAAATGCCAGAGAAAGCTTTACATCACGGCTATATGGGAACAACGCTATACTGTATTCAAACGCGATATGGAAGCGTCATTTATTCAATATGGAAATAAAAGTGTCAATAAGTAACTGACTAATAAATAACTGAACTCAACCTCATAATAAACATTTGTTTGTGTAATAGGTTAAATTGCCGTCACACAACAGCCAACAGCATTTCCCAGTTTTTCAGTCAAGTCGATGTATATGAGCTGCTCTGTGGACAGATGCGTGCAGCTATCTACAAATGCACAGGATGCGATTCACAAATAAATGCTAGGCAAAGTTGTGGTTGTGACAAATATATATTTGTGAATTTTTGTTTATTTGCAAATCTCATTTTATTTATTTGTGAATTTAATTCATGTTTGTGAAACTTTAAGATTAATTTGTGGATCTAATTCTATGTATTTGTCAATGTGTTTAATGTGTGTTAATCTCTTTACATTTATTTGTGGATCATAATCTATTTATTTGGAATTAAGCAACAATTCTATCTCCATAGAGGTGACACTTCTCCGGGAATGTCAGCACTGGCAAAATCTTCCAACTGAACCATAGCTAAGGTTTATCCAAAAAAAGTCACTAGGTTTGTCAGTATGAATATTATATGGAAAAAAGCAGCTAAAAGGGTCTGAAAGTTGCTAAATCTAGTGCTAAAGTCACGCTTGTGTGTGTGAGAGAAGCGGGAGCTGATGGCAGGGGGCGGTGGATATTTGTGGCGGTCAATGTGGATATTGTGGATGAGTTCTTCTGTGTCATCACGTTCTATTAGTTCTACAGCTTCAGTTTCTGAACTTTCACGCTTGGTAACACATACAGCATATGCTTAGTTCCCTCACCACAGTGCAACAGTGAAAAGGGACCCCTTTCAAACAGTGTCGCGTTCCGAACGTTGTTGAAGCGACATTCAAATAACAAAAATAACACCGGTATTCGGTATGAACCGGTATACCACCCAGCACTACTCAATGCACCAATATATTGAGACAGCCTTAATGAAAACCTAGGCCAGAGCATTCAGAACCTCAGACTGGGCAGAAGGTTTACCTTCAAACAGGACAAAGACCCCAAGCGCACAGCAAGAGTGGCTAATGGACAACTCTGTGAATGTCCTTGGGTGGCCAGAACCCAACTCAATCGAACATTTCTATAGAAGTCTGAAAATGTCTGCCAGCCCCCATCCAACCTGACAGAGCTACAGAGGTGAGGAGAAGAATGGCAGACAATTGCCAAATGCATTTGTTAATAGCTTGTAGCTTCATACTCAAAAAGACAGTTAAGGGTATGATTATTTTTGCAAAGTACTTATTTCAGGTATTCCTTTTTAATATATATATATATATATTTTTTTTTTTTGCTTTGTCATTATGGTGTATGGAGTGTAGACTAATCTGAAAAACTAACAAAACGTGAAACAAAAAAAAAGAATACTTCTTTCGCAAGACACTGTAGGCCTATTTGTCCCAAATAAAGCACACTACTGAAATGAGACAATGCAATGACTAATGTGTCTTAGTTATTACCCATCTCAGACTTCCATCACGTTAAGCAAAATCTAACAAGAACTCGTTACACTCTTTAAACTGTTACCTCACAGATCTTCAGACAATTTCAATGCTAACTTAGGAGTAAAATGTGTTGCACTGACTGAACGGAAATTAGCAAAACATTTCATAAGTGAATATGCGAGGGATGGGGGATGTGTTCAGCTTTGTGAATGACAGGAATTCAATTGATTGAAGTGGCCTGCTCATTAAAAACAAATCACTGTAATCTACAGTCATCAACGGAGAACAAAACACCGTGTCAGCTTTTGACGACAACCCCAAAACTGTCAGAATTGTGTTTTTCACTAGCATTTCCCCCTTCTCTTAGACCCTCACAATAGGCTCTTTTTAAAATAACTCATTACCCAAAAACACGGTTTAGTGATGTTGACTCACCCCTTTACATACATGTTTCCTTCACACATTAGCAACCAATGACGTGATACTTTTGTGGACTTGGGTAGCACACCTGACTATCATTTGCAGCCTGAATCTGTGCTGACACCAAAATCTTAAAGGATGAAGAACATCAAAAAGCTAACTAGCAAACTAACAGGCCGGTGACAGCCATTCGCATTAGGTCACGCTGACAGGTCTAAATTTGTGCGGGTGGATTAGTGTGTTCGCCGTGACGCTGTCGGGTGGAGCGATCCTCCTTAATCCCGAACGCGGAGCGCCCGATTTACGGTATACAGAAGTGCTTCCCTCAGGGATTCCTATCAGCTTACTGTTGCAATGTGTGAAGTGCTTTTAAACAGCATCTTTTGGTCACAAATGCAGCAGAGCTACACCAGCACGTCTGGATACAGGCACATGTGCTGAAATATCAATATAGCTATATAAAATAAAACCACATCAAACAAAAGTGCTTTATTTTATTCCAATATGCTGATTTGATATTCAAACTATAATCAACATAAAACGGTTGAATTTTGATAATTTCATTGTAAATAGAGAGTTTATAATATCTTTGAAAAAAAAAAAAGTTTAGATTGTACTATTATAGGGATCATTGTGTTTTACACAAGGTCATAGTCTAATGCAACTCAGAAGCCAATGTCAAAACAAACAAACAGGTCTACTTGTTTTGGTTGGGTTTTGTACAGAGGTTTTGAGGTTCAATAATCAAGTCTCCTTGGGTGGTCGACGTCAAAACGCATATAAAAACCAACCCAGGCACAATAAACAGGATGTGTGTGCGCGCCACATTTTGCTGGCGTTCGAACACAGCGGTTTCTTCCTGCTTTCACAATACAATAAAAAAAAGGGTCTTTAAAAATTGGCCTGTACTCTCATCTTCAATGGCTGTTTAGATTGTACTATTATAGGGATCATTGTGTTTTACACAAGGTCATAGTCTAATGCAACTCAGAAGCCAATGTCAAAACAAACAAACAAACAGGTCTACTTGTTTTGGTTGGGTTTTGTACAGAGGTTTTGAGGTTCAATAATCAAGTCTCCTTGGGTGGTCGACGTCAAAACGCATATAAAAACCAACCCAGGCACAATAAACAGGATGTGTGTGCGCGCCACATTTTGCTGGCGTTCGAACACAGCGGTTTCTTCCTGCTTTCACAATACAATAAAAAAAAGGGTCTTTAAAAATTGGCCTGTACTCTCATCTTCAATGGCTGTTGTAGTTTAATGGCAGAGATGAGCTTGCTTATGCCAAGTTCTCTCACAAATATCGAAGCTCTTCAACTTGTTTGAAAGCTTTTGGAAAACTGATTAAGCACCTCATAAATCCACTCAAGATTCTCTCGTGTGTCTGGCTCGGTTTGGACTTGGGTTGTTTTCTTTCGCTGATTGTCGGCCTCATCCAGACACCCGATTCCTCTCTTAAGACCCTCGAATCTAAATCATGGCAGACGCTTAAGCTGATCGATGTGGCGTGAAACAGATTTGGTCGTAAAAACGGTTGATTAACAGCTTTCGCCTCTATAAACTATTTGTCTAAAAGATCTCTTGAGGTTTCCATTAGTGGTGAGCTGTTAGTTTGATGGGGCAGAACGGATCGCTGCTGGCTTCATCTTGTCTGACACTTCTTCTGCTATTTCTCTTATACGAGCTTTGGATTTTGTTAGGGTAGCTGATCCTGGGTCAGCCTAAATAGACACACTGCTCCATCTCAGATATATACAGCGATACTGGAGGTAAACTTGGTGGGGTTTACGTTCCTTCAACCACTGTTTATATGTAATGACAGCTTGGAGTTGATTTCTCAGGATGGCTTCTAGATCAATGCAACTTTATACACACACACACACACACACACACACACACACACACACACACACAGAGTAAGATTCCTTAACATGCACACATGCAGCCATAAAATCTTTGTCAGCCTGCACTCAAGGTCTGTCAGCATAATTTGGAAGAGTATCAGGCCTGTCACGGGGTGTCTGGATGTGTGAGAGCCATTAATCTCTGAGTGAAAGGCATTTAATAGTGTTTATGTTGTGTGGCTGTGGAGTGATCAGTGCAGAAAAGAAATATTTCTGGCATATTTCACTGATCCTTAAAGGAATAGCTTACCAAGAATTCTGTCATTGTTCATCGAATCTCATGTCATTTCAAATCTTCAGTGGAACCAACAAAAGAGCAGAATGGCCAATCGGCTTTTTGCTGCACAATAAAAGTGAATCTAATAGGAACATAGGCTGTCAAATTCCAAATATGACAAAAAGACGCATCAATAAAATGATCTGTACAACTCATGTGGACTTTCAAATAATTTGTCATTGAGATTTACTTTGGTGTGCATTCAAAAATGCAAGTTTGTCATCCAAAAGTTTTAAAATATATAAATACATTCACATAAAATACAAATACAAGAGATTTTGGTTTAAAAATACAAAATGCTTTAGCTACATTTCCAAGATGATCATTTCATGCCATTTGTATGCAGTGTGATGAGGTTTGAAATGTAAATTCTACAATAATACTTACTATTATTAGTAGTACGTTTTAAAATAGTGGAGGACACTGTATATTGTGTGTAGGATTCAGTAAGTAGTAAGCCACTATCCCGTTACAAACAGAGCCAGGTATTCCCTATCATCATTCCACCCCACCCTTCCCTGTCTGCCATTCTTTAAAGCCAGAGGTTGACATGTCGCTCTAAAAAAAAACAAAATGTTTCAAAGCACCGCAGAGCCACACTGTTTGGGAATTCAACCTAAAATTATATAATATCTCTGTACATTAAAATGAGGCAGAAACTGTGTGTTGCCCTTTAAAAGACATTACTCTCTATGTGTACGGTGCGTGTGTGTGCGCGCGATGTTAAAGATGGAATCAAGCTGTAGTGGCCACGTTCCGCTGCAGACTCTCGAACTCTGCCTGAGGAAAAATTCCTGCAGTCCAGCTGTGCTTTCGGCATCAAATTATAGTACTTTCTCTGAAACCTCAGACGAGTTTGATTTGCGCCAATGACAAACTGACCGTTCGTGTTCGCTTCTTTCCGCAGTGAGAAAATGAAAAACGCCAGACCAAAACATCTGTGGATCTTTTGATCGCCCTAAACGTCCAAAACCTCAAAAGTTGTCTTTTCTTCAATCGGCAGGTCCAATTATTGCCATATTGGACATCAATCTGACAACACAGTGGATTTCATTAGCTACCAAATATAGTCACAGTACAACAGTGTCTGAAAATAGACTGTTTCCTAAATGATTTTAGCAGGATGTCCGTTTCCTGTCAATTAGTCCTTTGAGAACAACATTTCCTCTCAATCTAAAGGATGACAACATATGGCCAATTATGGGCTGTAACTCATACCTGCAAAGAACTAACGTATCCAAGGAAACTACTGCATTAGATGCCAAGGATGAGATATATATACAGTGGTGTGAAAAAGTGTTGGCCCCCTTCCTGATTTCTTATTTTTTTGCATGTTTGTCACACCATAATAAAAACCTTCATTTAAAAACTGCATGTTGTGCATTTTTCAGCTGCAGGGACAGGACGACTGGTTGCAATCGAGGGAAAGATGAATGCGGCCAAGTACAGGGATATCCTGGACGAAAACTTTCTCCAGAGTGTTCAGGACCTCAGACTGGGCCGAAGGTTTACCTTCCAACAAGACAATGACCCTAAGCACACAGCTAAAATAACGAAGGAGTGGCTTCACAACAACTCTGTGACTGTTCTTGAATGGCCCAGCCAGAGCCCTGACTTAAACCCAATTGAGCATCTCTGGAGAGACCTAAAAATGGGTGTCCACCAACGTTTACCATCTAACCTGACAGAACTGGAGAGGATCTGCAAGGAGGCATGGCAGAGGATCCCCAAATCCAGGTGTGAAAAACTTGTTGCATCTTTCCCAAAAAGACTCATGGCTGTATTAGATCAAAAGGGTGCTTCTACTAAATACTGAGCAAAGGGTCTGAATACTTAGGACCATGTGATATTTCAGTTTTTCGTTTTTGATAAATCTGCAAAAATGTCAACAATTCTGTGTTTTTCTGTCAATATGGGGTGCTGTGTGTACATTAATGAGGAAAAAAAATTAACTTAAATGATTTTAGCAAATGGCTGCAATATAACTGAATACTTTCCGTACCCACAGTATATATGCCTTCTAACTTAAAAGTGGTGAGTCACTGTTTCCTTTGAAAAGTATATGTACACACTTTTCCACGGAGTACATATATATTTCTTTCTTCACAGACTTTGTGCACAGACAAATCAACGTTATGGGTTTACGAGATATATATGATGAAGAGGTGATACAGCAAAGAAGGAAAAAGTCCAACGCAAGACGTGACTTATAAAAGGTTTTAAATAATGCATACATCAATGCATAGGTTACTACAACACTAATTTTGCAATAAGGCTGTTGGATAAAGAATAAGACGTTTGATGGTCTTATTCTTTATCCAACAGCCTTATTGCAAAATTTGGGCCGTTCGGTCACTGGATGTAAAGCAACTGCACCCCCTAAAACTTTGCATAAATATTTGAGCCATCAGAATACATGACTGAAGTTTATTTTTAATGACATGCCTGAGCGGCTGAAAGTTCTACTTCGTTCGGATGGTTTTTCCATTACAACTGATGGTTTTGTGAATTATTCTAAACCTACTAACGTTTTTTCAAACAAAATACAGCTTTTGAAATATACAGCAATGGCAATCCAGAATTGGTTAAAGGGGTGGTTGATTGTGATTTCACTTTTTTAACGTTAGTTAGTGTGTAATGTTGCTGTTTGAGTATAAACAATATCTGCAAAGTTACGAAGCTGAAAGTTCAATGCAAACGGAGATATCGTCTTTTAACATTCTGGCAGTTTAATACCTACAAAAACGACTGGTAGGGAATACAACGAGCTACTTCACGGGTTCGTGACATCACAAACCCTGATAAACCCCACCCTCGGGAAAAGGCAGCAAAGGGGGCGAGGCCATGCTGCGCTGCTTTAGAGAAGAGGAAGAGAAAACTAGAGGTGCACGTAAATATCTATTCATATATGAATCGTGATTGTCTTCTAACGATTTTAATTGATTCACAAGTTTCAAAATCAATATTCTAAAGCAGCGGTTCTCAATACTGTTCCTCACGTCCCCCTGCTCTGCACACACTCTGCATCTCTCTCGCTTTCTCTCATGTCTTCTAACGATTTTAATGGATTCACAAGTTTCAAAATCAATATTCTAAAGCAGCGGTTCTCAATACTGTTCCTCACGTCCCCCTGCTCTGCACACACTCTGCATCTCTCTCGCTTTCTCTCATTCAGCTCGGCTCCAGCAATGAACGGTTACAATTATACACTTATTTTCACATAGCTATGAGAAGCGTTAAACATGGACGCGCGTACAGTTGCCGTACTGTATTAAAGCATTAATTATGATAAAACTGTATACTAAAAGCTAACATAAGCAGTAGCATTTACAAATAACAGCGTATCTAAAAGTATGAGACAAAAACAAACTAAAAACATAGGCCTACCATTACAAGCCGTGCTTGCACAGGTTCTGCACGATCCTCTTCAATAATATCCTCTGCTTCTCAATCGGGCTCAAACTGATAAGTGATATTAACGACGCCTTTGTATACAATACAACCGGAGCACATGCCGCTGAGGTGAGGGGCGGAACGTTTAGACGCGCACTAGAGGCAGTTTAGCCAATCACAACACACTGGGCTAGCTAACCAATCAGAGCACATTGCCTATTTCTGAGGGAAGGGCTTCATAAAAACAGGAAATTTATCCGAGCGTTTCTCAGAGAAGGGACAGAGCGGTGTGGAATAAAGGTAAATGTGAAAAACAATGCGTTTTCTCAAAAACCAAGCATTACCACATGTTAGACTGCCCCCCATAAACACAATCAAGCCTAGAAAAAAAAAAACACTGAACCACCCCTTTAATATATCGCAGCCCTGCAGAGTTTTGCTTCAACCCTAATCAAACACACCTGAACAAGCTAATCAAGGTCTGAACGGTTACTAGGAAGCTACAGGCAGGTGAGTTTTAATTAGGGTTGGAGCTGAACTCTGCAGGGCTGTGGCTCTCCAGGACTGGAGTTCGCCACCCCTGGTATAAGGCAACATCAAGGCAGAAGAGACAGTTCATGGTGGAAGAGATGAGGCAGGAGGATCCAGAGGGGCACACTAAAGCCATTTCAGTGGCCAAGCAGGGTCAAGGGACTAACTGGTTGAACTTTGAAAAGAGGAAACTCAGCTGGTGTGATATCTAGGAAATTAAAGGAACCTCAGCTGAGCTGAATTTTCTCATCGGAGCCACCTGTGACCTCCTACCCACACCTCAGAACCGGAATTAGCAGTTGGGAGAAGACAACTCCCTGTGTAAAGCACCTGCATCCCTGAGACATGACCAGGATGAGCTACAAGCCTCACTCAAGGGCGTTATACGCAGCAGCATAATCAAGTTCTAAAACAGCTGGCATCAGTCTTGGAACAGAAGCCAACTACCACAAATGCTTCTCCACAATCATCAGTAGGATTTTCCTACCTCACACCAGCCAGCTAACATCCAATACCCCACATGACAACAAAAGATGCAAGCAATTCCAAGGAGGAATGTGGACTCGGAGGGGGAAAAAAAATTCAAACCTTGTGTTTCCCCCAGATAGTGTGATCACAAATCTTCGGCCAGGTGTGGTCCTTTGGTCCACAACAGCCAAGCTGGCATATTTCGAGGAGCTTACAGTACAACGGGAGGATGGAGTGGAGCAAGCATTTGAGAGAAAACGTTTCAAGTACAACTTGAAGTATAAAGTAACCGAAGCTGTGCAAAATGGCTGATCATTTTTACAAATATCTGACCCGTTTTGGTACAAAAAAAAAACTTGGTAAACTTTCTGAACTAATCTCGAGAAACCATGTAAAATCTGACACTACATGTCATGACCTCATAAGTAACCGGATTCAGAACTGGAATCAAAACGATTTATTTGCTTATGACTTTTCACATGAGGAACAGATGGGAAGCACAGATTGAGCTCTGCTGGATCAAAATAAGAGACAGTGGCAGCGACTGACGGGTCGTGTTGTTTGTTTCAGTTTGTATATGCAGGGCTGCCAAACCTCACAGGAAGCTCGTACCGAAAGCCACGGCAATAAGAGCGAACCGCAGCACGTAAAAATACCATCGTCATCATCGTCAATGTGCACAGCTGCGTGGCTGCTGTTGTTGCATGCTCACTCGCTTTCACTCTTACTCAATCTCCTTCTCTCTGAGCTTGCCCACCATATCATCAAATCCAGATTAGATCTGTTTCCAATTGTGCCCCATCTGAGCAGGAGCGCTTATGTGGTCTCATGCTGCATGCTCATGGTTTGTTTTCAAGGATGTGGCTTCAATGGTATTAGATGAAGTCTGGTGTGTCTCCAAAGTTCTGGGGCTTACTGAGTTAGGCATATGACTGAACTCGTCTCACACGGCCTCAGTTGCAAAACCTAGTGGGTTGCCTCACTGTCAACTGCCTATAAAGACAGCTACCTTTTAAATGTGCATTCACACTTACAGAGGTTTAATTGTGGCAGGTTGCCAAGTCGCTGTGCTGCTAGTTGGCAGTTTTTCTAACTGGACTTCACTCTGTGTGACTGCTCTTTTGTATAATGTCGAGCTCAATTTGATCACTTCACTAACAGCCTGGCTCACAGATCGGTATATAACAACAATGTAACATTTACCAAATTTGATACGACTCAATCACCTAGGATTTCCGACAGGTGTTTAAAAACAGAATCAAGTGATATTGTAATGCAATATAGTTGCTTTGAAACAATATTTATGCGTATATTTAATTTATTTATGCGTATAATTCATTTATTTATGCGTTTATTTGTGTGATACAAGTAATGAATTGAAACATTCTTGTAATAGTAAAAAAAAAAAAAAAAAAAAAAAGTACTTTTAAGGGCAGAACAGCTTTTCGTTGGTGTGGTAATGTGGTAAATGCAAAAGTTTCAAGGGGTAATTTAAAACTGGCAAGATGAATTGAATAAAACTTGCCTATCTACCCGTGTCAACCCAACTGTATGTGGGCGGGAATGCAAAAATGCAGAAGTCTGATCTATAGTTTACCAAAACAATAAAAATCCCCACAGCTGTCAAAAGTCCAAGGTTATTTGTCAGCAAAACTCTGCTGGATGATGCACAATTATGGTGAATTTCGTGACAAATAACCTTGGTGCAGAAAACACTAAGAACACAATTTGTTAATTTATATATACTTACCGACATTGCAACTAAACAAGGCTTGCTGAAAAAAAAACCTTATATATATATATATGAGTCCAGCAAACTACTTCAAGGTACTAATATACACATTTTAGGGATAGATGATCCACAAGTAACTACAATTACTAACTTTTTGATGTCCCGGACAGTCACTCCGAATCAAAATAAACCAATATCCCAGAGTATGTGTGGCTCCAGTTACTCATTTAGAAACATCAGAAAGTATAACAAAATAAAACATACAGTTAAGAACAGCTGATATCTACCCTGTTCTCTCTTTAGAGCAAAGCAAAACACCTGTGAGTAGCTAAAAGCAAATACACTTGAACGACATGTAACCATTACTCTCTATTTGTCTGCAGTGTTTGAGTTCAGCTAATTAACCCTTAAATGCACACCCCGGGTCTTTAGTGACCCAGCATGTCACCCATCCATTTTTTCCCATGCAACAATGTGGAATATCTGACATCTCAATAAGTGTGCTTATTTCTCAAGTTGGCGACATAATGCGTAAAAATGTATGACTGTAGACATAAAACAAGACGATTCATCAGCAAATCTTGACATGGCTCAGCGATTTACTGAAGAGCAAGTTCATAATCAAATATCGGTGTCATTTAATGGTGGATCTGATGGCGAAGCTGTCGGCAAACAAAATTTTGAAGATGATTAAAAAGGAAAACGTTTGATGCTCAATTTATGACGACGGCGGTAAAGCAGTTGATCAAAACACCCTTCCTAGTCCTTCCAGCAAAATGCGCTTTCATTTATTAAATTTAAATTTAAATTTCACAACAGTATACTGTTGTGTAGATTCCAGGTCACTAAAACCCTGTTACGTAATATAATTAGCAAAACATTCATGCATTCAAGGGTTAAGTTTGCTTTATTTCTAACCATACAGAGTGATTACAGATTGAGATCACTCAATGGGAACGTCCACGCCTTGCCTCCATACAACCCATCTACATCTAGTTTCTCTGAACAAAAAAGGACAACATGACACAGTCTGGTCAAAAGCCGCATTGTTACATCCACGGGGATGAACAAAATTCAGTGATCCAGATAGGGGATTTCATATCTTCTGATTGCAGATTTCACCATTTTTTCCCACATGGGTACATTTTTGTTTATCAGCAGGTTGTGGCGACAGACCAAGGAAGATATTTTCCATTGCTTCAGGGCTTATGACACCTCTTTCCTCCTGGAAAACTATGTACCACTGTTTGGGAGTCTGTGGGTCACACAGTTTGAGTTTCGGTCTGTTTGCTATAATGGAGGTTTATCTTTGCGCGTCTGCATGTGTGAGTAAGATCCCTCATGCCAGATAAGACATGCGTTTTTCGGCTTTTGTATCCTGCTTATCGCCAAGGTTTTGGATGATTTGTTGGAAAAGTGTGCCGTCTCTCTAAACGTCTCATCTGAGGCATGATTTCTCTGGGCAGACCATTACAGGCTCTGACAACTTGGAAATAAACCGTTCTGAATTCCTTGCAGCAAAATAAATGCAGCTTTTGAAAGAACAAATGATTTTGTTTAGGATTGTGGAAAAACGGATTCTCCTTTTATTCAAATGTACAAACTTAACTTTAAACTCTACCCAATCCACTCCGAATGAAACTGTACGCCACATTGTCCCTAGTAGGCCTGAGACTAGAAACAGGTAGTAGCCAGTACGTGTCAACATTTGTCTTTTTGTGTTGCACAGAGAATGGAAAACCATGAAAATCATTTTCATTATTGGGTGAACTATCCCTGTATGTACGCAATAAGTACAAAAATTAAGGACAAAATGTTGATGGCTCAGTGATTGTTACTTATGTCCAGATTTTCAACCATATGCCTATGTTAAACGTTGGGCATGCTAGCCGTTGTTCATATAGCTTTGGCATCGTTCTCACACTTACCGGCCTTTTGTATACATGCATTCCCGGGCAGATGACTCAAAGCCGTCCGGGTTCATGGATGGCAGGATGTGCACACGACTGCTGTTCAACAAACGTGTCACCAGCGGATCACTCAGGTAACGGCTGGTCAGATAATCGATCAACTGAAGCAGTAACACACGGCCAACAGCCTGAACACAGAGAAACAAATACATTCAAAAACAAACCATGGTAACATGGTAAGCATGGTAAACTTACTGTAATGCCTTTAGTGGTTTGTTTTTAATAAGCAACTGAAAAAAAGCAGTATGATAACATCCATGTTCATTAAAAAAAGAAAAACACAAAAATAGTAATAAATATTTTTTTTAAATAATAATAATAATAATAATTATATATACAGTGGGTACGGAAAGTATTCAGACCCCCTTAAAAAATGACATCAAATTTCAGGCCATCCAAACTTACAAGTAATTGTTTGACACCGATAGGGGGAAAAATATCTACGTGACCACAAAATAACTCAAATTACAATTATGATGTTTCAAACAAGGATTTTGAAATTGGACACTTGAAATTGGAGTAAGATTAAACACAAAGTTTGAGTCAAATTGACACTAAATCTTGATAAATTAAGGGAGCTTTGCAGAAGCGCAAGTAAAAGACCTGCATACATTTTACCTTTGCCTATGCCATTGAACTCCGCCACTGGACCAATGGGTGCTCCTTACAGACCACTGAGATTCCGTTGTGGGACAGGTTACCCAGAATGCCCAACAACATGAAAATCAAGTAACTGACTGTCTAAATGCCTTATCAATCAAGGTTGAAGCTACTTAAGACACCTCAAATTAAGATTTAAGTTTAGGACATGGCAGTCAAAATGATTCACTACAACAAACATCTTTCTTGCCTAATAAACTTACTAAATCACATTAGTATTTGCCATGCTTAAAAGACATGTCAGTATCTTCAGCAGGAAATGAACGGTTCCTTTCCTAGGAAGACATCACTCAATGGATCATTCATGCTACATCATTGTGGTCTCTTCTGGACGTCACAGGCCATCAGGGGCGCTTTGATGTGGTGTGGAGTGTTTGCACTGCTATTCACATCTTGCAGAGCAGCTATACCAAAAACTACTCGCAGAACCTGAAGCCCGAGGATCTCATATACTGTAAGACAACATGGCAAGCATTGAGACTACAGATAGTATCGGTCTGGTGTGCATGTCTGTGTACTCTTTCTGAGAAATGACTGCCTCTATTTGTCCCGAGGACAATCCTTTTTCATGGAAACTATATCTTAGAGAGACTCTGAGGTTAAAGTGCACGTCACTCACACACACTGCGACACCGTGAGACCTGTGATTATGAAGCACAAGTACAAACCAGTAGAGTTATGGGTTAAACTTTCTGTCCTGCAGTGTTGCACACTGCGTCTAACAGCGTGTATGATTACTGTTATCTGTGACAGCTGAAACAGAGTAACAGACCACAGCAAACATCAGCTCATCAGTGTGATAACACCTTTAGAAGAGAGCAGAAACAATCTCAATCATTCAAACAGACAAAGAAAAAAACATACCAATCCATATAATAAATTAATTAGTTCAGTAAGTATAAAAAAATATACATTTAAACAAAACTAATTGTATATATTCTAATTACAATTATATAATATATTTCTAATTTATATCATTCTAATTACATTCCTATATTTTCTCTTTTTAAACGCTTTCATTTTGTTCGAGTGTTTGAACTTTTCACTGATTAGACTTCCATCAACTATATCTGCTAACACATTTCCACTGACACGGCAATCTTCATCTTTTTAATGGTTTTATTTCAGGACTTTGTGGGATACTGTGATTTAACGGTCTTCTTTTCAGTTTTTCCTGTTCCTTCATCGGTTGATTTGGATTTCAAGTCCATACGAAAGAAACGCTTGCTCCATAAGACCTCCAAGCAAATTCTGTAAACGAAGAGCTTAAAATGTCCACTGATGACGATATATTGAGTCCTCTAGCTCTTCCGGTCTCCATCAGCACTCACTCACTGACTCGTCTCAGAACAAACATCTGTTTCAGCAGCAATTATACTCTTCTGGGGAAGCAGATATGGTTTCACGTCTCATTGACACATCTTAGAAGTTCTTAAATATTGTACTTGTCATTTTATAGTTTACATTACTGCAAATTGCTTTATTTAGAGGTTATATGTTGATGTGTCATTTCATTTCTCTTATGAAGTTCTTTGAAGTGGCTGAAACTTTATTGATGTGGTTTGGTTTTTGTTTAACATACAATTTACATGGTGCCCATCTATTGTGAGGGAAAACATCAAGAGTGAGAGAGAGAGCAGAAAAAAAAAAGAGAGCCACTGTTGAAAAACTCCAGTCGGACTCAGACAATACAGCGGTCTGTATATTCACAATCGTGCTTTCGTGCAGCCGGTGGGCCGGGTCTGGTCTGGCCGGAGCAGCGTGCAGAGGAATAATTTAAGATAGAAGTAAAACCAGAGCTGGAAAAAGACAAGTCGGTCACACCGTACTGACTCTATGGCCGAAGGCCATCTGACCCTGTGTTACACATTCACTGGACTTCAACTTTCTGTGCATGCCTCTGGTTACATAATGCAATCAGTCTTTTTGATGCAAAATAATGCAGAATTTACATGATAATACCCAAGATACCACCACAAGTAAGCATTTTGCACTAATTGCAAGCATCACTATTACTATAGCTCTATACTTGATATTAAATTATAGGGTAGACAGCGAATCGACTCAAGAATGATTTTTTGCAAATTCAGAACGATTCAATTCGCGATTCTGCATTCTTTAAGTGCATTCAAGGGATTATTTAAATACTTCCCCCCTAAATTCTTTAAATGCTTAATCAGGGGGTCAATTACACAGCAGCCTTTATGGTTACAGAACCATAGGTTAGAGAAAAAAAACAAACAAACACTTTTGTCCATTGTTAAATGCTAGTTTACTGATGCTATGGTATGACATGGCATATGAAGAAATGTATGTAAGCCAAGATTTACAAAAAAAAAAATAAAAAAAGAGCTTTAAAAGTATCATGTTTAGGCTAACATTTTGTCACACCATTTGTAGCCATCATTTCAAAAGTGACAAATGTCAAATACAATAATTATGTATGTATTCTTTAAGAAAGCAAATACACTTCTGGACAATAATCAATCATTTATCTATATTTTTTTCCTAAACGCAATTTTTATGATTGTTTTATATATAACAAACAATTACTAAAATGTTCTGCACATAAGGCAGAAAATATACTTTATAGTTTCTGTACTGTAATAAATGATATGCCAATTAGCACTGCATCATTCATAAATTATTTATATATTGTGTTTGTCTTAACGTTTCAGTTCATTCTGCTTTTTATACAGCTGCAGATATAGCCTGGCACGTCTAATTCTATGAGCGCGAGATCACTTCTCTTTCAGTGCAAAAACTTAACTCATTTTCATCAAATAAAATGCTATAGTATTTAACTTTTCCTCTCCATCGGCGAATGATGATTATGAAAGAAAACGTGCCCAATGTCTGTTTGCTAGCAACAAACACTACTTTCATGCATCTGATTATCAGATCAACCTCGCGCTCCTATTTCAAGGTTGTTGTTAAAGCTGTGGTTATTTTAACAGTTTCCTTCGTACATTCGGTTCAACGACATTGTTAAAACATCATTCAATGGAACTGTGTGCGTATGCTTTAGACACTTACATTTTTGCTCTGTCCATGCAATAAATGTGCAGCCTTCGAATTGCTTAGGTAATGTAGTCGGTATGACCGAGAGCCATTGAAAAACTACAGAAAAATAAAACTACTTCACTTTAGCATTACTGGCCATGAGAACTAAGAGATCACACATCAGCTGCTCAAAAAATGTGTCAGTGAGACGAACGGAGCGCGAGCGCAATCTTGTGACGGTCACAGGCGGTAAATAGTGCAGCGCGTGAAGGAGAGATGAGAGGACACGAACACTGTTTCAAGGTCTCCATTAATTCGTGCTTGTAGTAATTTAATGTGTATATATTCGGAACGCATTGAATCGCTATAGCAAATCGCGATTCATTTGATTCTTAGCGTTTTAAATCGATTACTGTCCAAAATCGGCGATTCACGATTCAAAAATCATGTTTCAAGATCGATGCATTGCATCGTCAGGGTTTGTAATCGATGCATCGAGAAAACGAGTGAATCGTTACACCCCTACTAAAGACATAAATGAAAACTTTAATGGTGTGGCTTTTTGAGAAACTGTATTTTACTAAGCAAATGCATTTATGATTTTCACTGGGTGGACAGAAAGATTGAAAAATCCATTAGACTTACATTAAATAGGGCCCTGTGATTTCCGCGATGCAGAAAACGTGGAAGGAATAGCGGAATACAGTAAATAATTTTAGATGGATAAATCAAAAGTAGATCAGTACACTTAAATTGAAACTATATAGACTAGTGTCTGTGAATATTAAGCCACAAAATACTATTTAAATATGAAACCTGCATGTTCAGCATTTCTCATGTGAATGAATGGCGGTTTCGTTTACTACACACATACTGAAGCGCGTGTGACACTCGCGGTGTTTTCAGATGTGTCGAGTCACTTCATGAGTATTTTACGGTTTCTTTTGAGAAAAACTAACATCTCATATACAAACAAAAACTTCAAGGTCTTGCAGCAACCCATCAAAAAAGTTTGGTTTAACTTGAAGAAACTGTGACAGAAATATATTACTTAATGATAGTACTACTACTGCTCCTACTACTACAATTATTATTAGAACATTATTATAGGTATTGGAGCTGTTGAATGTTCATAGTTTGTACACTCAGAAATGCAGTGCATTATGGTATTGAACGAGTGCACTCAAAATCCACATTTTTTTTCGTACACCACCAGAAAAAAAAAAAGACTGTCCCTTCAAATAGTTCACTATATTAAAGTGGTCATATGATGCTATTTAAATTTTTCCTTTCTCTTTGGAGTGTTACAAGCTCTTGGTGCATAAAGAAGATCTGTAAAGTTGCAAAGACTAAAGTCTCAAATCCAAAGATATTCTTTATAAAAGTTAAGACTTGTCCATGCCCTCCGAAATGTTTAAATACGCCCCACATGTCTACGCCACTGTGTGGGAAGATTTACATAACGCCGCCCAAATGTTCACGCAAAGAATAGGTATTGGAGCTGTTGAATGTTCATAGTTTGTACACTCAGAAATGCAGTACATTATGGTATTGAACGAGAGCACTCAAAATCCACATATTTTTGGTACACCACCAGAAAAAAAAAGACTGTCCCTTCAAATAGTTCACTATATTAAAAGTGGTCATATGATGCTATTGAAATTTTTCCTTTCTCTTTGGAGTGTTACAAGCTCTTGGTGCATAAAGAAGATCTGTAAAGTTGCAAACATCATATGACCCCTTTAAGAAGATTTCAGACAAAGCCTTAAGGCTCATTGGCTAGTGTCAGTTACAATCAACCAACACACCCTAGAAACGGCAGAACAATGCCCTAGCGACCCCCAAGAACACACCTAAAACACAGTGTGCAACCGCCCAGTAGCCAATCATGAAACACAAGCAGAATAAATTGTCCAAATCCTTCATAAAACCATTTGCCTTTATACATTCAGCAGATGCTTTTATCCAAAGTGACTTAAAGTGGATTAAGGAAACATTTTTTGGTAAAATCAAACTGATAATCAAACACACAACCTTGGTGTTGCTAATGTTTGAGCTACAGGAATACAAAGCAATTATTGCAATTAATTAAAGACGCACAAATGTTTCCAACATATTCGTTTGTTTGGTTTGCATTTCATAAATGAGGCCCAAAGTAATGTAATTATTTACTTTTATTCTCAGTACTGCATTGAAGTAATGCATAATTCCGATCTCTTGAACACTTTCATCACTCAGTAATCCATACTAGCTCTGTGTTTACCATCTGTAAGCTCGCTTCAGCTAAATGCTTAAAGAGACTTTTTGCCATTCGGGTTTACACAATAGGATCATGTTCTGTCTTATGGGGTCATTAAGAGACCATCTTAGGAGAACTTTAGTGGTGTACCAAAGGTCTGGCACACCTCACCGTGAGATGACTCATGGATGCTGATGGGCAATGTTTGTGTGACTAATTTGAGTAATGTTTACATGTTTATTTGAAATGCACCTCCCATCCTGGATGTTCATATGGCTTCCTTGCATTTGCGTGATTTGAACAGTGGTCCTCTTTAAACATCCAGACAGGATGTTGTCTAATTAGAGGACACCATGGAGCCGCAGCTGCCGTCAGACAAGTGATGCTTTGACGGACCAAATTTAAAAAGCCATTAGAGAAATGTACAGTAGCTACCGGTGATGCACATGAAAGCGTCTGAAGGTGAAGCATGTTATTTCGACTTTTACTTTTTAAGAGAAAGCACAATGACTATGAAATTGGTTGCCAGGGTGCTGTTATGGGGTTTCTAAGATGTGCCTTTAGCATGTAAGCATGTAAGTGGCCTTGCCATGTTTTTAAAGCATTCTGACTGGTTGCTCACTGGCCAAACAGCCCAGAAGCACTTGCCTTAGAAAGCCACACCAACGATTGTTTCCCAAATTTAAAAAACATTTATTTCAGCCGATTACTGCCACCTTCAGTCAGCTGTTGGTCAGATAATCGGAGCGTTTTGCCCAAAAATTACACCATTGGTTGAGCTCAAATATAACGTTTAAAGGGGTCCAATTACAATGTTATCAAGATTTGTACATCAAAAAAAAATCATAATTTAGAAGTAATAGGCTATTTTCTGTCCCGTTTTGACCACCTACATCGGAACACTCTGTTTAAATAGGCGTGGCAGATTGTAATCTCGGAAGTAAATGCTCACTGCTATGATTGGCTAACAGTTGTGTATGTTTGACAGCCTACGCCCTTCATAGATGGACGCTGCTGTGATTTAGGTTAAAAAAGGATAATTACTCAGTACACATAAAACAATCTGTAATAATAGGGTTAAAAAAGGATAATTACTCAGTACACATAAAACAATCTGTAATAATAGACAAAGCAATAGTGATCACGTAATAAAACTTACTCACAGTAAGTTACTCACACTTGTGTGTTGTGACATTACTGTCAGATCCAATATAGTCGGCACAGCATCATCTTACAGTTTAACTAGTTTCTGAAAATCCTGCGTCAAATCGTGCCTTGTTTGTAAACGAATCTGCGGTACAACAAAGTAAACAAAGGAGTAAGTTCTTACTGATATGGTCTGGCACTTCATTAAAAATAAAGTTCATCATTTGGTTTCTGCGTAGGCCTGCGTTTGCCGCTATTGTCATTTACCTACCATGTGCGCTAATGGGTGGGCGGGGCTAAACAGGCAGCGATGCAGAAGCAGGCATTGATCTTCTGCGGAGGTGGTGTTTATCCACACTATCATTTCATAAAGTGGCACATTTCCACAACCTGTCATATTGGCAAATTTTAGACTAACGAGAAAGTTTTCAGTTCTGAAACTTACAGGATGTTTTTATAGCACAATGACTATCAAAAGATCAAGGAATTTTGATTTCTCAGTTCATGACCCCTTTAAATAACATTCTAAAAATCACCCGTGAAAACAAACCAGAAAAGAGACTGAACGAAGATTTGGGGAAATGACAGCTTTATCACATTCCAGTGAATTATTTATGGGATGTGTTCATTAAACTGGGAGAGTTGATCACAAGAGTACAGTATTTGTGGTCTTTTCCATATTGTTACCGTGGACAATAAATCAAGATGGGCTTAAAAAGGGAAATTAAGTCTTCCAAACCATGACCGATAACCGTTTGTCTTATTTTGAATTTTTTTCCAAGGGTGAATTTGATCCAAATATTACTACGATTTAATGTAGCTTTTCAACATTAATCTTAAAATATGAATATAAAATATAAACTTAAATGGTCTGATAAGCACCCGCAATACTCTAACACTTTTCAATGTGGAACTTGCAGTTGGTCTACCTGGGAGAATGCTTTCCATGGTGTACCTTTACAAAGATCATCGTGGGCCATCCTGAACATCAGGCGCTAAAAGGTAGGGGTACTACTATTGTGCCTCCCTAAGTAAGCTGTGGTGTGTGTGGTCCATGTAAAGTTCTCTAAGGTGTGGACCTGGAGATACTTGAAGCCTTTCAGTCTCACAACAGGGGCCTCTCTCCAAGTACACAATAGTTTCTTTAGTCTCGTTGACACTGACACAGACTCCTAAAGTGTCAGGTTGTCCAACAGATTAGCTACTTTTGTATACATTAAATTCCTGTAAAATTACTGGATTAACTTTTCTGTTCAAACATAGGGGAGAGTGGGGTAAGTTGACCCACCCCCTGTATCTGGCCAACTGTACACCTTTACTGTCATGTGACCATGTATTCACACAATTTCTGCAAGACTGTGAAAAGGAGAGACACGTGAGAGGAGTGGAAGGCACCCATTTATTTTAAAAACTGTTTTTGGCTTGTCAAAGTAACATTTTAGCATAATTTATGTAATGGCGGTTACATCAAAGCAAATTTATCCAGGTCTACAAATATTTGTGATGCATATAGGTGATTTAGAAACATACAAAACCGTACAAATCATTTCGCTAAATATTAGCCTGAATTGGTAAGCTAGCTCTCTTTTTCCAAAATGCCAGCTATTGGGAAAAGTGAGCCAAATGATGTGGGGTAAGTTGATATATATATATTAGGGTTGGGCCGATAGACGATGCCATCGTCCATGACTGATAGACATCATGATGTTGAGCCGGCATCGCGATACCCCTGCACCCCCCCCCCCCCCCCACCCCCCCCCCCCCCCCCCCCAAAAATCGAAATCCTGTCATCATTTACTCACCCTCATGTCATTCCAAACCTGTATGAATTAGTTTTTCCCTCTGTGGAACACAAAAGAAAGTCTGTTTTTGTCTACATAATGAAAGTCAAATGGACTTTGGCACAAGTTTGAGATCTTTTTTAGAATGTCTTATTTTGTAGACAACATGAGGGCGAGTGAAAGATAACACAATTTTCATTTTTTAAGGCAAGACATACAATCAACATGATGACTGGTGAATTTTGGGCTCTTTTGCTTCCATGAAATGTCATCTTTCTGAATAGTGTGGGGGGAAAAAAACAAGTGTTTATTTTATTTCACTTTATCTATATGCCAGAAATGTCCAGTAGCACTTACATAAACCAAACTTTACTGTTTTATTCATATCTATATTCTGAAGGTTTTTACATAGTGGTTTGTTCATATATCATTCGCCTGATTTATATAGCATTTTATTTCTGGCTGCTGACAGTTGACATTTTCTGAATCATGGAGTAATATATGGAGCTTTTGTAAAAACCTTTAACCCTAACATGTCAGCAAAATGAAACAAGAATTTTGAACCTGTGTTCAGATTTCTATAAAACCCGTTTCCACCAGGGGACAAAAACATAAAAAATAATAGAGGTAATTGCGACTTTTTTTATTTCACAATTTAGATGTTTTTCTTGGAATTTTAACTTTTTTTTTCCTCGCAATTCTTCTTTTTTTCTTCTCAGAATTATAAACATTTGTTATAAAGCCAGAATTGTGAGATGGAAACTCACAAATCTCACTTTTTTCCCCTCAGAATTGCAAGAAAAATAAGTCTGAATTGTGAGATAAAAAAGTCACAGTTACTTTTTTTGTTTTTGTATCCCATGATTGAACAGGTTTCCATAGATTTCTATGCATTTTTAATTACATACCGCCTCATCTCCGTATTTATACATTTCAGTAAAATTGTAATACAAAATTTGATGTCTTACCGTACTGTTATTAAGTAACTGGGGAAGAATGGTGATATCTAGTAGTTAAAAATGTTACCCTATTCACCTGAGCTGTCTAATTTCTAATTTCACCCACTTCTGAAGGGTGATTGATTTTACGACAGGTGAAACGAACAGTCGGGGAAGTCAAGTTCAAGTACACATATGTCTAGACCGTCTCGTTCCATACCGTCCCTCTTTCTTCGCATACGGGGGTGGGGGGGGTCTGTTTTCCCTTTGACCCGTGTGTAAGTTGCTATGGAAGGGCGGCGAGAGGGTTCAGTAATGTTCCTGTGAAAAGGCCGTGCTGTTTGGGCGCGGCACCCGCGTCCCCCCCCCCCCCCCCCCCCCCATACCCCGCGTCCCAATACTGTGTTCCGAAAGAAAATGACGTGTAATATGGAACCCCAAAGGGGAATAAATACGAGATGGGAGGCACATATATTTTTCAGTATTTAATGTTTACGTGAGAGTGCGCATGCATCTTTGACGCAGCATACGGCGGTGTTGTACATTGTGACCAGTTGATGGGAAAAGTATTCTTATAATGCATTCAAAATTGAATAATTTGTAATAAATAGTTATTCTCTGTATTTTGAAGTGCCCACGATAACAATACTGTGCATATTCATTATCGTGATATATCGCATTACCGAATACTGGCACATGTCTGAACATGAACCCCCCAAATAATGGTCCCCCCAAATTTTTCTCCATAATCCATTACACTTCGATTTGTCACAATATGGAAGAAAAGATCTGACGCTTCTTCCATTTCATTGTGACTTTAATAGCAGCTCAAATCACAAGAACTGCTCCATTTCACTTTCTTCATTACCAAAGTTTGTTTCTGCATTTCCGTACAGATCTGAAATTTAATTACTTCTGTTTATCAAACAAGACAAAATGTGCAGAATTATGAATGATTAAAGGATTTATGCAGTGTAATCTTGATTAAGCCGACACTGTTGCCAAATGACAACTGGCATTTGTCTGGGTTGACAATCACCATACAAGAGCTTTAGTTAATTAGGCCCAACTAATCAAGCATATGAAACATAATATTACATCAGAGATAATCATAGCCCACCCCCACCTCCCGTTCTTGCCCCAGTGGGCAATTGTAACACTGATTAGGCCGAGACGGGGTGGTTAACAAACAAGGACGGCCATCCAGGCTAAGCAGCTGGTGTCCTAGATTACCTCTAGTCAGCTCGGGTCTCTTATTTCCTGGCCTTAAATAGGCGACACAGTGGGATTAGGACAAGGGGTTAGCCTGACGGGGCAAGAGCGTACAATGGCTACACAATCTCCTTGAGGTCTGAAGTGATTGGAGAAATGGGCTTTACAATCAGCCAGTAACAAAGGCTTCCAAGAGATGAAGGAGAGGTGTACAACTTCATTAAGGGTTGCTTTCTTGAAATGCAACCCCATCAGCTAAATGAAAAGATATGGTACCACAGTGTCCTTGGATTAGCTTTGGATGCACTTCTTGCATTAGTAGAATTTGATCTTTAACTGGGTAAGCAGAGGTTTACTTGAGATTTTAATCAACTAAAGTGGTCCCAAGGGTCAGCCTTGGGGCACACCGCTTGTCTAGAGATGAAGAAAACGAGATTTGGTCTGAAGCATATGGAGGACCACCCTCATAGAAACAGAGGTTGAGAGAACACGTACAGTGTGATATTAGCATCTAAATCAGATGGTGAACAAGAGAGAGAGAAGAGACTGGGAGAGAGACTTGGCAGCGGATGTGTTCTACTCAATGATGGTTTTGTGCTGAGCCAAAAGAGCAACCTGATCCACAGACCGAATTAAGTTAAAATGTCACGGACTAGCAGCACCTTCAAATATAAGCCAATGTCTCCATCACTGTGTAATCTTAAACGCCATAGTTGTGAGCCAGGTGTCCAGAGTAACTCAACAAAATTACTTTATTAAGAGCAAAAAAAAAACAGGATATGAACTGCAGGGTGTGGTCGATTTTCATGGAATGAAGATATGGAAGACTACCATAGATGTGTCATTTGGTTTCCTTTAAACATTAAAAATATTGAACAAATTACATTTGTGTATACAAACACTACCATTCAGTAAGATTAATATTTTCTTCTGCAAACAATTAACAATTCTATAATAAGTATTTCCTAATATTACTGTTTTGACTGTATTCTTAAGCATATAAATACAGCCTTGGTTGAACAAACTTCTTTTCAAAAACGTATTGACCCCACACTTTAAATAGTATCGTGTACTCATTCTGGCTTATTTTAATTTAAAAGTGGTAAAGTTTTAAGGCTAAATCAAACCGGATAAGGATGAGCTACATTAAATAAGAAAAAGTCTTAACCTTTAATGTCGAAAGGATGCCTGACAATCACTTTATTTCACTGTTAAAAGTACTGTCTTGTCTGTTTCCCACATGCAAATCAAAGGTCAGCTTTATTTGTTATACCAATCTCTAAACACAGGAGCTGCATTGTGCTCCTGTGCAGGCAGCATTTACTGGCTCGGTTTAACTCTGACAGATTGACTGACTGTGGAAAACAGCAAATCTTTAGCTACACTGATTTCCCTCTCAAATAACAAATGGGATGAGCAAACTATCCTTTCAAACATCCCCAGACAATACAGACTGCTTTAAAAACGCTCTTTCAATATGACTGTATAGGCGTAGAGTAAGACCTTTGAAGCAAAGCATTGTAGCTACCCTGGATCCTTTTGATGGGGTAACAGACTAAAACTGGCTGGTCTTTCCGAGCACCTGAGTACAACCATGGGAAACTAGTGTGAGGTCTATTCATGCGAGTTGTTTTATCTCACTGGATTTCGCCGCTGATATGAACCGCTTTGCTACATTTCAAGTGGTTTGGTATTTGGCGCTCTGAAACTACGAAACGAGAATTTCAGTCAGAGGCCAAGATCCTAATCAAATGTTGTGTCTAAATCGTTAATTTAACAAAATACAACTTTCTCAAATGTGAACAGATTAAACAATTTTTAACAAGTATATCAACCTAAATGCACTCTTTCAAAAGTTCAAAGTTTCAATAGCATTGTGGTTTAAATATGCATAAATGCTTATGGAATTGCAACATAAAACTGGACAGTACTTCAATCTCAGTAAGTATTTGTGTGCCAACTATGATCAGCATGTAGCAGAACTGAAAGGGCTGAGGGGATTGACTTGGACATCTTTACATAGATTGCTTCAAGGGGAGCAGATATTTTTAGGTAGTCCAACACGTTTAGAGAGATACTGATGTGAATTTCACAGACCGTGATAGATTCTCCATGAGATTTTCTATGGAAGTTCCCAATATTGCTTTACAAGTGGCCCTAAACAGTATTTGGACATTTAATCAACACCTTAAATTAATTAAATATATAGTGTTGTCAAAAGACTTCGGTACCAAAAAAAATGAAAACGTACCAGGATATTATTATTATTTTTTTTTTAAGTACTGGTGGTACCGAGTACCCAGTCAACCCGGTTCTTGATGCGCTATCCGAAAGGTGCGCAGATGCGCTCTCTTCATAAAAGCACTGAGACATGGTGACATCAAAATAAGGAAACATCAAACTAAAAAAAAAAACACTAGACAGACACCCAGATCAAATGAAAGAGTTCAAGCATTTTTAATATTTAGATCTTCTCAGTGTTTCCTATGAAAGTGCCCGCCACAATATCAAAACTCACCGCCACAAATAGATTTTCCAAAAGGCTTTGACTTCATTGAATAAACATGAGCACTGCAGGTGTCAAAGTCGAAACCTGGCGAGGGTGTTTTTATATCACTGTATTTCTAAAGGAAACCGACTGTCTTCAGAAAATTATGGATGCCATTTTCATTTCATCTTGCCTGTAATGTCTGAGCGGCGTTTGTGAGCGCAGCGCTTATTTGATTACAGCCGTTACTGAGGAAACCTCTCTCTCTCCTGCTCTACAAGCGCCTCCTGCTGGCAGAGAATGAATTTGCATATATATGCCGCCACAAATAGAGTGCAAGTCTGTGGGAAACGCCGCTTATGTTATGAATATTATTTAATATTTTAATTTGAAAGTCGGATTGAAATGAACACCGCTGTTATTAGAGTAATATCTCTTTGGTTTTAAAACTTTAGTCTTTGCAACTTCAGGGATCTTATCTATGCACAATCAGCTTGTAACACTCCAAAGAGAAAGGAAAACTTGAAATCGCATCATATGACCCCTTTAAGATTGAGCAACATTTTTGACACACTATTGCCGGCACATATTTGTTCCATCAACTAAAATAGTCAGAGTGCAATGAAACGTACATCTCCAAGCAACATGCTGTAGCAGTGCTCCTGAATGAATTAGTGTGCAAACACATAAGCTCAACAAATTCAATGATTTACCTAAAAAAAAAAAAAGTGTCACCACCTACTGCTCTGCGGGTGTACAGAAATATTAGCTGGAAATCCTACACTTTTCATGCCATTGACTTTCATTCATACACAAGCAAATTCAGGAGACGAAAAAAAGTTCCAAAGTTTGGTGAACTCTGACTTAGGAATTCGTAACACATTATGATCTGTAGAAGAATGATACATCACATGACCAATAACATGCATCAAATGAATGCAAACTTTAAAGCTGTCTATTTGTAATGTTAAATTTATGTTATATTAAAAAAAAGCGACACAGAGCAGGACATAACTCATTTGTCGGTCCAAAAATGTGTAAAACGTGTTAATATCTTTACAAATTATTATTTACTGTAAACATTTTAATGTTTTGCTTTAACTTTATTGCTACTTTTTTTATCCTAATGTACCCCGGCTATCTTTGTAAACCAATAAATAAAACACCAACAACAACAAAAAAAAGTCACATGCTCACAAGTCTAGTGTGACCACGTCTTAATACACAGATTCACATTCTGTCTTTAACTTGCAAACACAGACAATATAAACAGTGAGAAGTCCCATTGCTGAGGGACTGTATACCAGGCCAATCAAATTACATAACCAGAAGAACTAACCACTTTATGCATGCATAAATAAATACACAAATTAACTCCCCTAGTTCAGAGCCCCCCCCCCCCCCCCCCCCCATTGTAAAACGTGTTAATATCTTTACAAATTATTATTTACTGTAAACATTTTAATGTTTTGCTTTAACTTTGCTACTTTTTTTATCCTAATGTACCCCGGCTATCTTTGTAAACCAATAAATAAAACACCAACAACAACAAAAAAAAGTCACATGCTCACAAGTCTAGTGTGACCACGTCTTAATACACAGATTCACATTCTGTCTTTAACTTGCAAACACAGACAATATAAACAGTGAGAAGTCCCATTGCTGAGGGACTGTATACCAGGCCAATCAAATTACATAACCAGAAGAACTAACCACTTTATGCATGCATAAATAAATACACAAATTAACTCCCCTAGTTCAGTCCCCCCCCCCCCAAGAAGCACTCTCTCAACTTGCTGCTGTATTTGGCTCACTGTACTGCTGATGCTGTTCGTAGACTCATAAAAATATTTGTTGCACAATAAGCTCTCTGATGGACTGCCAGGCAATAAGTTTGAACCTGTTGCATGCATCTGCCACCATATGCCTGCCATCAAACAGTATAACACTGTGTGCTAGGAATACATACAGACAGAGAAGAGTTCAACTCATGGATGATAAATCTAGGAAAATATTGTCAGGGTAATGCTGCACCACAGCTGGCTTACCTTCAACGGACTGGCCGATACTGTGTAGATGTGTGATATCAGGAAGCGTCCTGTTGATGTCTTTCAAGTACTGCTCCATTTCCATGCTGTCATGATAGCGAAACTCCAGACCGTGAATGGATGACAGCCAGGACCATAAGAACAGGCAGAGCGTGAAGACGAACATCCTTTAAGCCAACACAATTGAAGAGTGTAGAAACCTTTTCCAGAAACGCAAACAGAGAAGACAATGACGTGGATGTACCCTTATCTTGATTCATTTCACTTTTATTGTCAGTCAATATGGATACATATTTTTAAAGCCATAAAAACATTCAATAAACACGTTTCTTTATATGACAGGTGTGTACTATGTCCAAAAATGCTATCTAGATAGGCAGCTCACTATGAAGTGATTTGATATATAGTTTGGACAGAAGAGCCCAAGGCTGTCTATGTAATATAATTAACTAATTTTTCAGAATTGCCCTTCATAAAATAATTCTGAGCATCATATCGGACTAATTTGTTTTTAGTGCTTGCTTTGTATGCATCATAACTTAGCATAATTCATATTGTATCTATCCATCCTCACGCAAAGCCTCACGCACTTAATAAATGCCCTTATAAAAAGTACTGTGGTGGCACCATGGTACACGTATGATATTATTAATGCAATTGTACTGACTACATTTACATGGTATTTCAAGGTACTTAAAATATGATGTTAGTGTCCACATCCAAAACATGATCATTGTGTTGCACCCAACAGGTCAGCTGTAATCTAATATGCTTTAAACAGCAGTAATGTAATATGCTTTCAAGTCAAGGTTAATGTTTGTTTTTAAATATTAATGTTTGCCTTTTCTACGAGCGTGTAATATGTTTCTGAACATTTTTTGAGTATTTGGCACCTATGATGGCCATACATGCAAATTTATGGATAAGGTTATCAGGTCACTATTCTTTACATATTTGTGGTGGAACCGTGCTACAGTGATGGTATCAACTATATAATATCAGTAATATCATATCATTACAACATATATGTATATGTACACACAAAGTCATAACAGTGCGTGTATAAACAGTAAACTACAGTATCAACAAATAATTAAAACCACCATTGTGCTCTTATATTATAAATAAAACATGACATGAAACAAACTGCATTGCTTCATAAGGTAGACTCCTAATTAACCAAACAACTTTAGACGTTGTACTTAGTAATAATGAGAGTAAACGAGCAGCTTTACCTCTCGTGCGTTCTCTGAGACAGTTTAGGTCCTTCTCCTGTTTGTTCAGTTACTCTCTTGCCATAATATGATACAATATGATGTTAATTAAGTTCATACGTTGTCGTCCTGCTCGTGTCATTGATGAAATGAAGGTATTTTGTTCCATACCGCAGTGAGTTGAACCGACTCCAGCCTCGTGTGTGTTTGGTGCAGCTGTAACTAATGAGAGGAGGCGGAGCGCTCATTCACACACACTGAATCAATGACACCTTCACATGAATGATGTGGTGTGTTTGGTGAACTACTGTTTGTTAATCTGTTTACTATTTGCATTTCATTTAAATGTACATCGTACACGTACAGCGACAGGTATTACCTGAAAATTATTTGCATATTCCAGTATCTTCTTGACCAATCCAATGTGCATATTCTGCTGCTACTGACTCTCACAATGACCAATGACCAATCACCATATGTTTGACTATTTTCAGTGAAAAACTTGGTAACACTTTATTTCGATAGTCCACTTTAGACATTCTATTAACAGTAAGTAACTTCGCAACTACATGTCAACTACATGTCAACTAGCAGTTAGTAGAGTATTAGTAGACTGTCTGCTTAATATCTTTCTTTGTCAACTTATTCTACTAACCCTAAACCTACCTTAACAGTCTACTCTGAGAGTTAGTAGACATGTAATTGCAAATTAATGAGAATTAGTTGACATGTAGTTGACATGTAGTTACAAAGTTACTTATAGTTAGTAGAATGTCTAAAGTGGACTATCGAAATAAAGTGTAACCAAAAACTTAAGCTTAAAAACAATGCAGATATATATCTATATATATATCAAAGGTAATCCATTATGGTTTGGACGTCACATCACATCCTGCATGGTTAAAAAGGGACATCATATATCAAAAAAGTTAACATACAAGTATATATATATATATAAACTAGATTCATAATTTGAACAATTGCTATGAACAGCATGTTTACATATTCTGCAAACACCATATAAGAGAGCAACACAAAGAAGAACGAAAGGAAAATGGTTTGCAGCCAAACTGTTTCATTTTAGACTAAGATCTCTGGAATTTTGCTGTCAGATTTTAGGTGTAGCACTCATCTCCAGCTTGCTGTCCCTCGGGGAGACAGTACAACCAGATAATTTACATCCCTGTTACTTGAAGCTCACTCTTTACTGCTGAGTTTACACTCTCCTACTGTAGAATTAGGCATTAGTGCGATTGTTAGAAATAGATGTGTATGTTGTCCAGAAGATCACATAAATACATCACAGTGTAGTTGCAAATAAACTTGACATTTGCATTGCCTCATTATTCTTTATACTGATCTAAAAGAGTGCTTCAGCTTGGTCCAGTTTGCATTTCTAGGATAACAAACTTTAAATGTCTAAAGAGCGCTCTAGCAGGAAAAGGTCATTTATCAACAAACTTAAACTAGACCAATGCGTTTAAAGAAAACCAGTGACACAAGTATTTGCTTTTTTTTCTTCCAATATTGGAAGGTGGCCTGAATTCCAGCCTCTATTTTTGTCGTAAAAAACATAAACACAAATAACAAACACGATATGCCATCATGCATGAGTCATGTCAGAAGAAGGATTCCACTTTAACTGACCTATAATCTCCTCAAACACTATAAACATGTTTAACAGTAGCCTACCGTTAAGGTACGGTCACAGACACGGTTGAAATCCAGACCTTTCAGAAGGAATCCACGCGACTGACTTCATATATTGGTACACTGACCAATCCAATGTGCATATTCTGCTGCTACTGACTGTCACAATGACCAATGACCAATCACCATATGTTTGACTATTTTCAGTGGAAAAACTTGGTAACACTTTATTTCGATAGTCCACTTTAGACATTCTATTAACAGTAAGTAACTTCGCAACTACATGTCAACTAGCAGTTAGTAGAGTATTAGTAGACTGTCTGCTTAATATATTTCTTTGTCAACATTCTACTAACCCTAAACCTACCTTAACAGTCTACTCTGAGAGTTAGTAGACATGTAATTGCAAATTAATGAGAATTAGTTGACATGTAGTTGACATGTAGTTACAAAGTTACTTATAGTTAGTAGAATGTCTAAAGTGGACTATCGAAATAAAGTGTAACCAAAAACTTAAGCTTAAAAACAATGCAGATATATATCTATATATATATCAAAGGTAATCCATTATGGTTTGGACGTCACATCACATCCTGCATGGTTAAAAAGGGACATCATATATCAAAAAAGTTAACATACAAGTATATATATATATATAAACTAGATTCATAATTTGAACAATTGCTATGAACAGCATGTTTACATATTCTGCAAACACCATATAAGAGAGCAACACAAAGAAGAACGAAAGGAAAATGGTTTGCAGCCAAACTGTTTCATTTTAGACTAAGATCTCTGGAATTTTGCTGTCAGATTTTAGGTGTAGCACTCATCTCCAGCTTGCTGTCCCTCGGGGAGACAGTACAACCAGATAATTTACATCCCTGTTACTTGAAGCTCACTCTTTACTGCTGAGTTTACACTCTCCTACTGTAGAATTAGGCATTAGTGCGATTGTTAGAAATAGATGTGTATGTTGTCCAGAAGATCACATAAATACATCACAGTGTAGTTGCAAATAAACTTGACATTTGCATTGCCTCGTTATTCTTTATACTGATCTAAAAGAGTGCTTCAGCTTGGTCCAGTTTGCATTTCTAGGATAACAAACTTTAAATGTCTAAAGAGCGCTCTAGAAGGAAAAGGTCATTTATCAACAAACTTAAACTAGACCAATGCGTTTAAAGAAAACCAGTGACACAAGTATTTGCTTTTTTTTCTTCCAATATTGGAAGGTGGCCTGAATTCCAGCCTCTATTTTTGTCGTAAAAAACATAAACACAAATAACAAACACGATATGCCATCATGCATGAGTCATGTCAGAAGAAGGATTCCACTTTAACTGACCTATAATCTCCTCAAACACTATAAACATGTTTAACAGTAGCCTACCGTTAAGGTACGGTCACAGACACGGTTGAAATCCAGACCTTTCAGAAGGAATCCACGCGACTGACTTCATATATTGGTACACTATTGACAATGGACCCTTTTTTGCCAGTAAAATGTCACTGAAATTTCACAAATGTGACTGAAACTTTTGGCCACTTTTACCCTTGTTCTGAATTTTTATGGGCAACATCCAGTCATTTCAATAGGATTCCACCCGATTGGGATTTTTGCAAGAGAGTGAAGATTTCGCAAAACAGGTTCAAGTTGGTGATGCAAATTGGGCACCTTGGTTTGGTTTGAAAATGGTTTGAAAATGGTTTGAAAATGACTTCTTTGTGAACTGCGTTTCGTTCATTGCTAAACTATTGACAATAGACAATGGGACCCATTTTTGTCCACAAAATTTCACCAAAATTTTGCAAACGTACCCAAACCTTTACTTTTAAAGTGTGGTACATTTAAAGTGTGGCAAAATCCAGTCATTTCAATTGGATTCCATGTGATTGGGATTTTTGCGTAAGTGTGAAAGATTTCGCAACAGGTTCAAGTTTGTGATGCAAATTTGGTGCATTGACCAACAAAAAAGCTGCTTGGATTGAAAACGACTTCTTTATGAGTTACGCTTCACAGTCTACATTGCTACACTATTGACCCATTTTTTTGGACACGAAATTTCACACAAATTTCACGAATGTGACCACACCTTTACTCTTCAAATGCGGTCACATTCACCCTTGTTTGGCGAATTTTCATGGGCAAAATTCAATAGGATTCCACACGATTGGGATTTTTGCATGAAGTTGAAAAACAAAACTTTCAACAGGTTCAAGTTAGTGTCACAAATTTGGTGCATTGACCAGCAGAAAGCTGCTTGGTTTCAAAGTAACTTCTTTGTGAAATGCGCTTCATTCATTTCTACACTTTTGACAAAAGGCAATGGACCCATTTTTTTAGGCTGTGAAATTTTGCAAATGTTTTTTTGTGAAAACATTTGATTCTTTTTTGGCTAATTTTCATGTGCAAAATACAGTAATCTGAATAGGATATTTGCGCTAAATCGACAGATTTTGACCAACAAAAAACAAAAAAGCTTTTGGTTTGAAAAGTGGTTTGTACATCGCTACACACCTGGAAGACAGGCCCACAAAATCTCACTAATGTGACTGCGCATTTAATCTTACTGTCTAACTTGTAAATCTTCTGAAATGTCCATGTGGAAAGTTACTGTATTGATGCCAGGATGGTTGCTAAGGTGTTCTGGGTAGTTATTAGGACACTGCTAAGCTGTTGCATGGAAGTTAAGTGGTTACATACAGTTAAAAAACAAAACAGTTGGTTTCCGGATATGGTCTATGAGATATAGTCTATGAGATTTAACTCAGTTTAAAGAGTTTAAATGTAGGTTAGTAACTTGTTTATTTTGCACCATCTTAAAATCTGTATCCATTCAAGCCTATAATTCCAGTCTCAATGTAAAAACCCACATAATAGCTCTTGCACATCATTAGTCCTGACAGCTGCAATCTAGTCTCATATTGTGCTGCATGTGAGAGAGTGTGCTCAGACGTCTGGAGGTGTTCACCGGTATGTGTCTGTACACATCCACATTTGACAAGAGGTTTCAAGTTATGTATGTTACATAGTACCTTGCTTAAAATAAAACAACCAATAAAACTAAATGTCATTTACAGTTATGGTATCTATGAAATGTCACATTTCACAGGTCTTTGTAAAAGACTTTAAAAGGAAATTTGGTAACACTTTACTTGAAGGGGTGTGCATAAGACTGACATGACACCTTCATAATCATGACATGACACATGTCATGAATATGAAGGAGGTTGTATGCATGTTTATGACAACTGTCATTAAGTGTCATTCGCTCAGTTATGTCATTTTTAATGCAAATATGACATTATTTGACCTAACCCTAACCTAACCCCACCCCTACCCTTACCCCTAACCATAGCCCATAACAAAGACATCTCAAACAATGTCATATTTGCATTAAAAATTACATAACGGAGCGAATGACACTTAATGACAGTTGTCATAAACATGCATTAAAACCTTCATATTCATGACATGTGTCATGTCATGATTATGAAGGTATCATGTCAGTCTTATGCACACCCCTTCAAGTAAAGTGTAACTGGAAATTCTTCAAAATCTCCCATTTTTGTTTGAAAGAAAAATCAGCTAAATCTAGACCAGTTAGACCAGCAAATAAATCAGATTTTTCTTTATTTGGCCACTGGTCGGCTCATTTTTAGGTCAGTGTTCATAAACAATGGGTTGCGTCAACAAATTTTGACTGCATTAAATCAACAGATCAATCCTCTACTGAACACTGACAGGACGCCCATGAATTATGCCATTTTAAACACTCGACAACAAATAGTTTCCAGTGACCTGAAGGCAAAATCTTCTCCTCTAGTCATGTTCTCTTTGTTTGTTCCAAAAAAAGAGGTTGACGCATACAGTTTGATTTCAACACCTTGTGTCTCGCGTTCTTACGCTTTTAGGAAATTCACTTTTCCTGAACGGGGCCGTTGACTGTTTTCATACTAAATGAGTGAAACAGTTGGATAATTAACTTGAACAGTTTTCATATCTCTGTTCCACAGAGCCAAAGAAGTCATGAGAACTGGAAACAATGGCCTAGGCTGTCTTTATCATGAGACAATAAACATCAATCACTCTTATCATCATGCCCAGGTTACAAATATTGTCTATAGCTGTCAACGCGGTGCAGTGTTTTGAAAATAGCTATGAGGAGTTTCCATATGGCAGGATTATTTATTAGTAAGTTTGTCTGAGAATTGAGACCATGACCTTATCAAGCTATTGAGTTTTTCATCTTAAATCGAAAAGGTTTTGACCAAAATGTACAATCTAGTGGGTGAAAAACAGAGGCTTTGCCATCTGGGCCTGCACTTTATTGTCTGCATTTGTTCAATGGCATTAACATTACATCTAGAGTCAATAAAGTCATATATAATGAAGATGAAACTTTTATATTGAGCGCCGTTCTGAGTAAAATCCTGCACCATCCTTCCCTACTTCTTCATGAATTGTTAAGTTTGAAATAGATCTCTGGTATCGAATTGCACAATATGTTTAAGCAGAAAGAGACATCTGGTGGTGGTAAGAAGATCATGCATCCAAATATTTTGCAGTCTTTAGAATTTGAAGGACTCGCATACAAACAAATGAGATGTCAGAACACAACTACACATTTCATACTGTCACACACACAAACAAAATGGCATTTTTTTTTTTAAATCACCACGTTGTTTTATTAGAGAAGGGGAATGCTGATAATTAAGTTGCATTTAGTAGTCTAACAAAGAAATATTAAATTCAACAATCTGAAATAGAATGTTGTCAAAATGAAGTGTGCTCCACCAGTTTATTATACTGCAATGACAAGCCTGGAATAAGGAAACAATTTGGTGCTAGAGCAGAGAATAAATTAGCTTGCTTGTCCATGAATAAGACATAAAGAATACAGTTTTTCTTTTTGCATTGATATGATTCTGAATAGCAGACGAGATCACGCAGGGATACATAAGGAGTGTGTGTTGTATTAGGAAATACAATGCATCTGCTACATATTCAGTAGCAAACATATATAAATGAACGTGTGAAATGAGTTGGTAGTGTTGTCATGCCATATAATCAAGTCAGCCATTAAAAAAAAAAAGGTATAAGTCAAGGTACATGGCAAGTCATGTTTAGTGATTAATGTTAAGTAAGATGATAAAATGATAAACACAGGTGTCTACCTAATGTCCATGTGGTTGGAGGAACCAATGCTGGTAAAGGCTCCATGCAAATGGATACTCCAAAAAAAAAAAAAAATCATGTTTAACAACCTCACTTAAACTTTCCTGAAATACATCCATGCAAAACAAGTGTGCATTTAAAATGAAATAAAATAGAATGTGTTCAAAAAAGGGTTTAGGCATTTGGAATACGGACTGGAAAATTTACCAACAGATCTTCAATGAGATGTACAGCTTGATTGTGTTATAACAATTAAAACCTGTGCTTTTTGTGAAATTGAAATTCGATAATCTGATGTACAGTTGATTATTTAAAGAATTCCACTGAGTAACAGCACAGGTACAACCAACTTTACACAGCAGCTGCATGCTACAAACTACCAGCCATATTATTGAATTATTGAACAGATTTGTGATTCAGTAACTACTTGCATAATTTGCACTGGGCATCACAGACAGACATTTATCAGATGAATTTGGGTAAATTGAGCCACTTTAACTGTCCCAATTTACTTAAATTCACCCTTTGTTACAGACTTCTCTGCTAATGACAGTAAAACAGTGTTGTGATATTCTGCTTGCCACATCCAAGACAGCTTTCATAATTTTCATCAAGCTCTGGTTTCAGTTGGTCTTATCAGTTATTAATCTGTTACCTTGATGAACTGAAAATATGAGATCTACTTGCTGGTCAGTGCAACAGATTTTGAGAGCGCACATACCCCCTAAAATTCCCTTTCAATTTAAGATTAAATATCTGCATTTTATATATAACCTCAAAAAACAAGCTTTACAAACAAGGTTTTTACTTTCACTTGAACACTGTAGTGATGCACTGAAATGTTCTGTCCAACAGTGATTAAATTCACTGTTAGTTGTTTGTAATATACATATCTAACCTACACAAATCTTTGTTCTTAAAAAATATATTCACAATCAAGGAATAAAGTGTCCTCTAAAGTATGCTTATGTCTGAAAAGCATAAAAATAGATGATAATTGATCAGTAACTGAGTTTGTCCATATGAAAAAGACACTCCATAACCCTCTATTTAAATATCTCAGTGTGCTAACCAAAGAAACAAACAAACAAAAAAATCTCTCTTTGCACATTTAAGCTTTGTTATATTAGTCACATCGGCAGTTAATGATTATTTTACGGACAAAAATGTACAAACAAAAGCAATAGTAAATTCTTCAGTCAGTCTTTGATCAGTACAAATGCCTGAAAATGGCAACTCTTGTGTGGTAAGGCTTGCCAGACAAATGAACAAACAAAGAACGCAAAAACATTAAACCAGGGCTGTCCAAACTCGGTCCTGGAGGGCTCCAACTTGCCTCAACACACCTGACTGGAAGTTTCTATGCCTAGTAAGAGCTTGATTAGCTGCGTCAGGTGTGTTTAATTAGGGTTGGAGCTAAACTCTGCAGGACACCGGCCCTCCAGGACCGAGTTTGGACAGCCCTGCATTAAACCAACACAAAACTGCTTGCTAGCCATCACTCATACAGTGTATCCCTCTATCTCAGTCCCTCTTAGAGCAGCATGGACTCCTGCATTGCAAAGGCCTCCTGCGTCTGCCTGTAGTGTGTTCCTCCGAACAGCGGGGGGAGCTGTTGTCTGCCGGAGTGCTCTTGGTAGGGTCCTCTGAAATGGAGCACAGCGTCCGAGATATTTGCAGGAGCAAAGTTAAACTCCTGAACGGGGTGAATGGGAGAGAGCTGAGCTTTCTGGAAGCTGGGAGATCGAGGTAGGCCCACAGGAGATCGCGGAGGCCCCGCCTCCATGTCCCCATACCAGCCCTCTCTCCGTCTGTGCACCTCATAACGCAGTTCTGTGGACGGGTAAGCAGGAGAGCCCATCAGTCGGGTCTGTTGTCGCATGTAATACCCGCCCTCGCCAACACTGTCTATCTGGGACGAAAGCTCGGCAGGAGAAACCCTGAGAGGGGGCATGTTTGGGGGTGGCCGTCGGTAGGTTAAGTAGCTGTTGTTCATCAGCGTTTTCTCTGGCGAAGGGTTAGATGAGCCACGTCCCGTAGTTGCGTAAATTTGCTCATTGTACGGCTGGCCGTATAGTCTGTCCTCGGACCGAGAATCTGAAACGTAGGTAGTGTAGACAGGAGTCATGCCGGGTGGGTAGTGCAAAGGTGCACGGGGTTCTGGTTTGCTCTGTTTAGGCATTCTAAAGGGAGAGACGTCAGTTCCATCACTAGGGGGACGGGTGGGACTGTCCTGTCTCAAAGAAGGTCCAACGTATGGTCGGGAGGGGGGGCGAGAGGGCGGTTTCTCAAGCTCTATAATCTCCATAACCTCTCCATCTGGTCCTGGGACATTGTCGTATTGCGAGGCGTTGGAGGCGCGGTTGGAGCCCGGAACAAATGCTCGTGAATGGGGTTGGCTCTGTGCCCCGGTGGCCTCCTCTGGAGTTGGGGAGCTGGGCGAGGGTGGAACACCCATAGTTAGACTAACCTGGCTTTCCCGAAGTGCTGCAGCCTTGACTGCTTCCAGTTTGCCCTCCGAAGGCTTGACCCAACGAGGTCCAATGTCCCTGCGCATGCTGGATCTAGCATTGGAGTTGTGATTCGCCTGGTTCTGGGTCAGCACCTTCCCACCACCTGTTGTGCTGCTGTGGGTTGGGACCCGTTCCTTTTGAGTGTCCACACCTCGTCCATCCCTCTCCCTTTTGTCTGGATGAGGCACCTTGTCCAGGGAGCTGGGTGGCCGACTTTCTTGGTACCTCTCTGGTGTTCCGTCAGTGACGGGACCAGACTCTGCTTGTTTACTGACGCTTGCGGCAGGGCTCGAATCACGAGGGGGAAGTCCCTCAACTGTCTTCCCGACCGGCTGCCCATTAGCCACATGATTCGCAAATCCTGGAGGCTCAGGAGGAAGTTGACCTAATGGTTTCTTAGGAAACTCATCCTCCTTACCTGCACAAGTGATAGAGGAATAGCCAATTAGTGCTAACATTTGTACAGAAATGCCAAGTATTAAAGACCCCATGAAATTGAAACTTTATACGAACTTTATCTGCATTCAAAATGTGCAATCTCTCTTTTCATTTGAAACAGATCAAAACATTGATGACTCCTCTTGCACATACACATTTCTAACCAATAGCTCTCTTCCGGAAAACCGCATTTCATGGAGTCTTTAAACCAGGGGTTTTCAAACTCGGTCCTGAAGGGACAGTGTCCTGCAGATTTTGGCTCCAACCTTAATTAAACACACCTGAACCAGCTAATCAAGGCCTGTTTCCGAAATCGCCCCCAAATAGGGCCCTGTCAAGGGCCCTATTTGAGGGGAGAGCCATTTGTAGTGGTGTCCGAAACCATAGTGGACGTTCTTGAGTGCACTCATTCAATCCCACAATGCACCGCAAAAGCGAGTGTACAACCATTGCATGCTCAATGGCTAGAGAATACCCATAATGCACTGTGAGAGTCGAGTGAAGAAGATGGCGCCTGCAGCAGAATCATCCATTCATTTTACATAGGACTCATCCACGGCATAATACAGTGTAATTAACACAGGAATAAATTGTAAATTGATTATTAAATTGGGTTTTTAAATTAACTAGGGTTTATACTGTACATGATTTCCATGACAGAGTTCAAGATAAATCGTTTAATCTTCCTACTGGAGCTGCCAGTTTCCCAGTTTAAATTATTATTAAACAGAGAGCACAAACTATGCAGAAGCAGCAGCAATTTCGAATTCACTCGCTCATTTTCATTTACTCCTTCAAGTAAGCTAAATTAGTGACCTATAGGGAATAGTGAATGAGGGTATAGGGGCGATTTCAGATACAGCCAAGGTCTTACTAGGCATGCTAGAAACTTATAGGCAGGTGTGTTGAGGGAAATTGTAGCTAAACTCTGCAGGACACTGGCCCTCCAGGACCGAGTTTGGAGACCCCTGCTTTAAACCATCAGAATATAAACAAACACTGAAGTGCAAGACTCATGCAGCTGAATGTCTTTTAGAAGAACCAAACTGCCAAATAAAACAAGAGTTACAGTAGACACTTTGTTCAAATAAAATCAAACCACAAACATCCACGGCTGGTGTCAAATCAAAGCTCAGATTGGGAACACTGAGGAGTCAAAAAGCTAAAAATATAAATGAAAATATTATCACAACACTTACAGTTCAAGACTGACTGTGAACATATAAACCACGTGGAGAAAAAATGTGTTAGGTAACATTTTGGAACACACAGCATGTGCACAATATTCACGTTTGTAGTGAAGGAAACTGAAGAAAACGTCAAGGGAATGATGAACGTTTACAAACAGATACTGATGGTTAGGGCGAATATTGGTGTGCATTGAGAAGGGGCTTGAGGAACGCAAACGTCAAAGACACACAAACCCGTGAACACTTCCAAAGGTGCTGGTTTTCATATGTTGGGTCCAAAATTAAGATTTGCCGAGCTGACCAAATGAATGGCATGTACGGTTTAAATCAAGACTCGTTGTTCATGGTTTCTCATGCAAATCGAACAGAAGACTCGACTCAGAATTGATTTCAATATATAGCATGTTGCTAAGCTAATGATACAATACTCTATCATACAAAAATACCCATGTTAAAAATATTTTTATTGCTAATTTTTGGCAGTGAATTAAATCTAAGTGCATTTATTATCAGCATTTCTGTCAGCTTAGATTATTTTTTTATCACAAGTTTGTCACATACTGGGACTTTTTTCATGAACGACACATGCCTGGCCAACATTAGGTATCTTTGGAAACAATTATTATTTTTTTTTTTAACAGTCTTTGTGTTGGGAGAGCAACTATGACGATGTAGTAGGCCTGGGCGATAAAACGGTATCGATATTTATCGACGATACAGCGCACGATATAGGCACGTGCTATGAGTGACGCAGACAGCACACACAAACACGAACATGAGTGCTGTGCCGGCCTGTGATGAGGAGATTGTGAGTAAAGAATGAATATTAATCGAATTTAAAATAAACATTTGCATTTGAATGCAAAAATAGTACAATCCAACGTTAGATGTGCGTCAGGGAGCGTCATCAGTGGAGCACAAGATGCGGTGATGATGATGTAAGTGAAGTTGTAGTTTAATGTTTTGTTAGTCTAGCCCACGAGACGCGCAGTTGCTGCGTTATTCATTCAAAATATTAGAGCAATATAGAAGCTCAATGCGCGGAAGATCTTGATTAGGTTAAAACCGAAACCAAGCCATTCACACAGAACGCATATTCAGCGCATTTTCTAGACGGACAAATATGACTGCTGCACTCCTGTCTCACACAAGAGATGTAGACAGCCATGCAAAGTTAAAACAGTTTAAACTTTTAGAAAACACGTCGTGCATTTTTGTGGAGGTTTTTTCCTTTTCACTGCGTCTCATATGTTTTTAAAGGCAATCTGTGTGATGTGTGATTCAACTCTTTGTATTAAGCAATGCATAAATACGTGATGCTGTTTTGTTCATAATTGTTTATGCAATTTACGAAATTATATTTGATTTATACGAGTTCTTTTAGACGTAATGCACTTTTTTTTTTACAGACAGTTACTTCCTTAAAGGTCCCATGACATGCTGCTTTTTGGATGCTTTTATATAGGCCTAAGTACTAAGCCCCTAGTACTGTATCTGAAGTCTCTTTCCCGAAATTCAGCCTTGGTGCAGAATTTCAGCCACTACGAGCCAGTCCCACAATGAGCTTTCCTTAGGATGTGCCATTTCTGTGTCTGTAGCCTTAAATGCTAATGAGGAGGAGAGAGGCGGGGCAACTGCCATGCTTCGCTCGTTTGCAACCCATGATGTCTCTCGAGGAAAAAAAAATATTGCGCTCGCCTCGCAGGGTAGTAGCTCATTTTCTCATGGGCGGGCCAAATTCTCTGGGCGGGCAAAGCAGAGAAAGGGGAGGTAACCTTTCCCCGTATGACGACATAAAGGGAAGATTCCAGATTGGGCCATCTGAGCTTTCATTTTCTCAAAGGCGAAGCAGGATACCCAGGGCTCGGTTTACACCTATCGCCATTTCTAGCCACTGGGGGGGCCATAGGCAGGCTAGGGGAACTCATATTAATGTTAAAAAACCTCAAAGTGAAATTTTCATGCCATGGGACCTTTAAGTTGACAATTTAATGTGCTGCATTATTTTGCTCATTGCGCCCTCCTGTGGCCTCGGGAGACAAGCCAAAAGTTTAACCTATTCAATCTGCAAATAAAACATTAGAAATTAGATATTTGTTTAATTTTAATTTTGTTTTTGACTGTTAAAACAAAAAAAATATTTGTTGTTTGTCTCAATAAATTGAGTTAATTTAAAAATACAGTGGTTAAATGTAAACATTTGTATCTATTGCTCTCTAAAAAAGGTTATAAAAAAATGTCAATAATTATCGATACCGAACGATATGAAACATTATATTGTTTTACATTTTTTAGCCATATCGCCCAGCCCTACGATGTAGGCAGCTTATTATATATATATATATATATATTTTTTAAGTTTCAAGGCCAATAGGAAATCTCTATGGTTCTCGATTCACATCATCTACTTAATTCATTTGCCACTGGCAGATGTGGCAAAAAGTTAATTTTGGACACTTTTATCTACTGACAAGTGTGTTTTTTATTTGCTTAAGTTAAATGTATCTATTATAACGGTCCTTTTACATCTTTCTAACATACAGTACCCCACAACACATTTTTGTGACATTCCCGAAACAAACATTTTAAATAAATGAAACAGGTTTTGTGAAAGACAGAGAAACAAACGAGGGGAAAGGGACGTGTGTGTAGTGGGGGTAGACGAACGAATGGTTGGTTGATTGACAGATAAAGTATTCAGTGCGTTTTTGCCCACCGGTTGGTTTTGTAGGAGGGTTGGTGCCCCCCTTTCCCAGACCCACTAGTGTAAGCAGGGGCTATGTTTGAAGCGAAAGGGAGAGAATGCAGATTAGACAAACAGTACATAGCAGCAGTGAATGAGTGTCTCTGTGTGTGAGTGTGTATGTGTGTGTTTGTGCATGAGATAAAGGAACAGAGTCAAAGAGAGATTACCAGGAGACGGTGTGTGCAGTAGGATGTGTCCCTCTATGGGTGGTGACACACACAGCCCATTTTATGATTTCAGTGCATGTGTGTGTTTAAAGTACCTGGAAGTGGCAGATCCAGTTTAGATCGTCTGAGTTCAGACATGGAGTGTTGAAGCTGCTCTATCACAAAGTCATCCTCAAAAAAGAAATCCTTTGACAGAGTCACCTGCAGAAACTTCACAAGCTCCTCCATGGACAACTTCAAGAGGGTTTCTAACACACAAACACACAGAGCAATGAGCATACAAGTAGTTACAACTAGAATGGGAAAGAAGAAGAATCATACACTAATTATAGCTAATTACAATTATTATAGTCTATCCTGATCAAGTCCTTTCAGGGTTTATTTTGCACATTGATCATCCATTTGTATTTATGAATAATCTGTATTATATGTAATATCGGAGTTATTACTTTTGTGGAGTTTGAGGATGGTGTAGGACATTGCAGTCAGAACTCGCTCTCCTTCCAGAATATAGATGTCCCATATTCTCAATGTAAGTGTGAATGGAGTCTATTCAATAAAACACACATTAATGCAGTCAAATTAGTAAGGTTTCACAATGGACAACATAATGCAACATAATAATATGCTTGGATTTACTGAAATAACATTTAAAGAGTGCATACCCGATCCAAGAAACACTGAAAAAACCATTTCAGAGTGTACAGGCTGGTGTACACCTCTTGATTATCCTGTAGAGGGCAGCAAAGGGACAGGTATTGTACGGGAATGACATCAAAACACACATAAAAAACACATTTTATTCATTCACACATATATATATATATATATATATATATATATATATATACTATAGGCTACATACTAGTGTACTACATATGCCACATTATGTACTTATTTTAAACTTTATGTGAAAAAAAAATGCAATTATATATACATATGTAAAATATGTAAAAAAATAAAATAAAAAAAATTTACTTTTGGCAATCCGATCAAATAATTAAGGGGAAAAACATGTTACTTGTTCATCATTCTAAAACTAAGAGCACACTGTGAGCTTTATAGCTATATACTGCAAATGTAGGTCATCCAGGTATCCTATGCATGCAGAAGATTCACATATTGTGCAGTGTATATACTGCAAAAACAGTGCAAGTACTATCGATGTACTGCATACTATTTGGAACAAAGCCATATGTTCTCTCTCTCTCCCTCACTCACACACACACACTCTCACACTTTATTGAGTGAGAGCTTATCGTTCTCTTTTATCCTCTTTCTAATCCATTCACATCAAAGACTGTCTCTCTCACACAAATAATTAATTAATTAATCCATCACATTATTTATTAATATTGCCTTTTATTAATTACTCTGCCCTTTAATGAATCCCAGGCTGACATTTCTTTGTGAATTCTTTGTTACATCAGCGCTCAGCGTTAGCCAGCTGCTCGAGTTTATTTGAAAAAAGACACAGGCCAGAAATTATGGAATATAGGGCAAAACTAAGACTGGATATGAAGCTTTTCAGACATTGTGAAAATTTGAATTTAGGACACGCAGGACAAAATTAATATCAACACTATTAAAAAAAGTCTTAGATGCAAGTAATGTGTACCGTATTACAAGTGAAGTGGTTTAAAGTTCAGATGTCCCACGTTTTGAATTTAGTGATGTTTTGATGTTTTGGAGGCGTTTGTGTCTTACTAGATGTTGTTTGAGCTTAGGCATCATCTTCTGCAGGATCCGGTCATGATGCTCCTGGAAGCGCATGAGTTTAGGGAACCCTGGTATAAAGAAACCTAGACAAACACAACATTTTTCAATTTAGAACAAAAATCATATGTGAAGTGCATGTTTGCAATATACAGAACATGAAATGAATGTTTGTAGCAAGTGGTGACTCAACACAGTAAGTAAAAATTAATTAATTATACTACGAACTGCATAGCCTATGCCGCTTTCATATATTTATTTAATTAAATAATTATATGAATATTTATAAAAAAATTATATTTAATACTAATAAAGCAAGCATTTTCTTTTCCCTTATAAAACTTGCATTTTGCCATTTCTAAATATCTATTATTATTGTAATTATTATTCAGGGTATATACAGGAATCATGGAGTTCAATTTAATACCTTTTAAGACCTTTTTTAAGACACTTTCCATACATTTTAAGACCTCATTGCCACTCCATGTTTTAACCGGTTACATCGGCGACACTTTAACTTACATTTACTATACAGTGGGGCAAAAAAGTATTTAGTCAGCCACCAATTGTGCAAGTTCTCCCACTTAAAAAGATGAGAGAGGCCTTCCTTATCAATACAACATAATTCAGAAGGGGTAACGAAGCACAAGATAATTAATTGAGTGACTAACCAATGCAACCCTAGAAGCAAGAATTAGACCAATAAACAAAACAACTGACAAAACTTATTGAGGAGGGAAAATAAAGCTGTCCGAGCTAACGGGACAATGAGTTCACACAGTATATTCAAAAGATGTATTTGTCACATCAACTCTTATCTTAGCTGTTTTATGGAACACTTCTCATGACAAACACCTAACTGATCAGACCGTTTACCTGTGATTACGGAGTGCTTGATTTGATACAGACATGACAGAGTGTCAGTACTGCACTTGATCGTGTCTGAATGATCATGGAAGGTAAAATAATGATCACAACTATTACATCATTTTAATTGTGCATTCCAAGCTCATGCCAGTAAAAACAAAACAAAAAAACGCCCAAAGTAGCGCAATTACCATGTCCCAAATATAAAAATGTCATTTCCATCCCTAAAATACATATTTTACAGTCACTGTTATGCACATTTATCATAAACACAGCTCAAAT
>NW_015506909.1:114131-125915 GCF_001515645.1 Sinocyclocheilus grahami
CAAGAATTAGACCAATAAACAAAACAACTGACAAAACTTATTGAGGAGGGTAAATAAAGCTCTCCGAGCTAACGGGGCAATGAGTTCACACAGTATATTCAAAAGATGTATTTGTCACATCAACTCAAACCATAGTTGTTTTGTGGAACACTTCTCATGACAAACATCTGACTGGTCAGACAGTTTAGCTGTGATTACAGAGTGCTTGACTTGATGCAGACTTGACAGAGTGTCAGTACTGCACCTGATCGTGTCTGTATGATTATGAAAGGTAAAATAATGATCACAACTATTACATCATTTTAATTGTGCATCCCAAGCCCATGCCAGTAAAAAAAAGTAGCGCAATTACCATATCCCAAATATAAAAATGTAATTTCCATCCCTAAAATACATATTTTACAGTCACTTTTATGCACATTTATCATAAACACAGCTCAAATGCTTCCTACTAGTGTGGCCCAAAACATTTAGCACAGTTTTATTACAGGTAGAATGCAAAATGTTTCAGGACAAGCATTTCAACCAAATGTAATTTATGCAATATTTCAAACCTTTAACCCACTGGGGAAAATCAACCCATGGCATTAAAAGCAGCCCAATTCCGTGGAAAAAACCCAACAACAACCCTGCATCCAACACGAGCTGCAGGAGTCAGATTTGACTGATCACGGGTCAAAAGTAAAGAGCGATAACTGACAAGATGTTGGAGGATTTGCTCCTCAACAGATCCCGAGCTCACTGACAAATATCTTTTATCGTAAGATAAGTAAGTAAATATCTTTTTATCGCGAAATCGAAAGTGAACTGCGACTGCGAACAAATACCCCACATATTGATAGCGGTGCCCTGATGCGCGAAAATTATATACAATTCGAATGTTTGCGGGAGCAGACACAAAAATCGCGGGAGCGGATGGGAGCATGCGGTAATGGTTAGAAATTCAGCAATAGCGCTATCACGCAGCGGCTCAGTCAGTCAGTGAGCGCCGTAACAGATGACGTCTATAAAAAAACTACACAGAACCCCACTATTTGGACAAATATACATAATGAAAATATGATACAAAATGTAATACCTTGGAAACTGACATTTCGCTCCATTGCGTTCTCAACTTTTCCATTTCACATGCTGGTTAAATGTAGCACCTTTATGGCCATGAGAAATGGAAGCATCTCCGAGGAGAAATAAAAAATGTATTTTACACAGACAGATTAAAGCCCTACATAAAAAAAAGCCTCCATCAGTAAAGCAATTCAATATTAAAGCCTGATAAAACAGCACAATTTGCTATTAAATGGTTGGATATTTAACTGAATTGTTCAGAATTCATAAAAATTAAATAAATCAAAACTAAACTAAACCAAACAAATAACAACTAAAACGAAACAACAAAACAAAACACTAAATGTTTGGATACTTCAATAACTTGCTCAGAATAAAAACAAAAAACAAAACGTTTGGATTCTTGACCTGAGAATAAAAAAACAAACAAACAAATAAATAAACTTAGCCTCTAATTGAAGCAAATAATTTATTTTATTTCTGTAATATAATGGATATTGGTTGGACACATGAAAACACACACACACACACACACACACACAACAAAACAAACAAACAAATACATAAAACCTTGTCTATAATAAAAAAAAAAAGTTGTGAAGAAGTTGCATAGATGCATTATATTGCTGTACATTTTGTCATGCATGTTAAAATTAAGACTCAGTGATCATCTTGAGCATTAAGTGCCAAAGGGCCCAAGAGCTTAGTGGGCAGCTTGCAGGATGGCCTAGGTACCCTATATAGTGGGCAGCTTGTGCTCTTCGTGCCAAGAGGCCTAGATGCAATGTGGTGAGGGGCCTGGAGCACTCAGTGGTCAGCTCATGCTATATTCACAAAGAGGCCAAGGGGCTCTACTGTTCAGCTGCCATTGCCCATTGTGGCCAGCAGCATTTAAACCTCCTGAGTGTGTGTTTTGTTGGTGTTTGTGTTTGGATGCTCACTTGACATCATAGCGGTGCATGAACATGATGTGATCTCTGTATGTACGATTCACATCCAGATCAATCTGACGGACATCTGGAGACAAACCCCTGGCTCTGATCTTCAGTTTCTGGGGAAAGAAAGAGACAGTTCATGGAGTTCATAATAAATATTACTAACTATATAGTCAACACTCTGCAGGCCACAAATGCATCTAACGACACGCTCACAGACCACAGCATGATTTCTGCCACACAAACAAGTTAAAAAGTTAAAAGGGAATGGAGGCTGCAAATCATATTTTCTGTCCAGTTGGATGCTGCAGGGCTTTAGTAAAGCTGCTATTGTCTGTTTGGAGTGATATTTCCCTCTGTGGTGTGTGTGTCAAACCACATAAGTGTTACATTGCAAACCTCAGGGGTTGGCTATTTTGGAAAGTCATATTTAAGCAAAGAGTTTGTGATTGCCTCTCTCTTTCACATACACACACACACACATTTCTGTGGAATAAACTAGCTCTGAAAAAAGCCATGACTATGCTGGAATGGAGAAACTGCATTTACTTCATAGAAGTCCTTTTTCTCCTCCTTGATTTTGGGGATGTCGAGCAGCAAACACCAAACCTGACCTCTGAGCTGCAGCGGAATTCCCTTATAGATCCTCCTCACCAGCTACACAAACGCACAAAAAAGCACAATTAGAATTCAAGAAATCTCTAAACCTCAACTATGTGAGTGAACACATTGTAGTCATGAATAAAAAATAAATATTGTTTTTAATGTTTGTGAAAGAAGCCTCTTACGCTCACCAAGACTGGTGATCAAAAATACAGTAAAAACAGTGATATTCTGAAATATTACTACAATTTAAAATAACTTTTTTTGTATACTATTTTCTATAATATTTTTATATTTTACTATGGGGGGGGGCGGTATATATATACACAGTATATAATATAACTTCAATGATGTGGCCACAGATACTGCTGGCCTGGTTATTAGGACACGCTCAATATGGATAATCACGCTGTCTAAACACATTCAATAGCAGAGTAATGGAATACATCTGTGTGTCTGTGTCTCTCACAGATAATTTTGCAGTCAGTAAAGATTAAACTCCCATCAGAGGGCAGATTAAAAGCACAAAAGCAAAATGCTGAAACCACAAAAGCTAATGGCCGGCGTGAATCGTCTCTCAGCTACAATTAAACTCACCCGCTGGAACAGAGAGAGGAAGAGAGAGAGAGAGATGTACGACTGTGGAGGGGTTGAGAGGTGAAAGAGAGGAATGAACACTCTTCCGTTTCCTGCACTCATCTGTCCACATTACTGCCGCTAAGTGATTTCCTGAACGTCTCTTCTGCCCTCAGGGCCAATCCATGTGTGTATGTGTGTGTGACTTGATGGCTGCTGAGTACTTCACTTACTATAACGACAATATTATTAATAATCTTCGGGAGGCTCTTGAGGAACTGATTATTGACAGACAGCAGTGGGCACATATCCCACAGCCACAAACCTAATGACTGTGTGTGTGTTTCTGCCTCTATTCTCAGCAAAATGAGGCGATTGAGATGAGTTTGTTTATTTGAATAAAACGAGACATTACAAATCGGCAGGTGTCTGTGTGTGTTTAAGTGTGTTTGTTGACGGGGATTGGTTTTGTAATTGCAGACGTGTAAGAAGTCAATGACTCCATCTGTTCTACACGAAAAAAAAAAAAACTCTTTGAACAAGATTTAAAGCGAGCCAAGTCTTTAGAGTGAGTGTGTGTGCAGTACAGTGAAATCAGAACCCAAACAAACCTGCAGATCGAAACTATGTAGCAGGGTATCCCAAAGTGGATTTATATAAACGAATAATTTAATTATAAAAATGTAAAATTGAAATAAATCAATAAAAAATATTAAACTGCATGTCATTAACTGGCATCGAAAAACTGTGAACATGCAAATTTGTCATTAAATTACTGTAATATTAACGTAAAATCCCATGGGGTAACTCAAGTAAACATTTTAGGTCAAATGGGTTTAGCTGACAAAAATGTTTGAGAATCCCTGCTGTATCGATTATAAAACCATATAGATGGTTAAACAACACAACTAAATAATGCCAAAACATACAAAATATTTGTATACTTATCTGGATGAACTGTTTCGCATACGGACAATTCAAGAAAATTAGTAGTACATTTCAAATTGACACCATCTTAAAAATGCAAGACTTGGAGCATGGGCCAAATACTGAAAAACAGTGAAATAGGCGAAACATCAATGATAGCGTGGGCTAGACAGCTGAAGCTCAAACAGGACATGAACTAGGTGGGACGTGTCTGGAATGCCACATTTGGTGGTAGAGTGGTTAAAGTGATCTGAGGTCACCCCAATCTATCCTGAATGCCAGAGGGAAAAAAAAACAAAACAACAAAAACCTAACAAAAACGCAAATCACAAATCACTTTCGTCTACATGCAAATCCTGGCCACTGTCATGAGTCTCTATGGCTTATTATGGTATGCATTTCCATTGTTGACGAAATCATGTCTATGAATGTAATGTCATCAATCATTTTTTGCAAAAAGAGGGCTTTGAATGACACCGTAAGCAGCCGATGTTAGCTTGAGGTTTTCAACACTGTAAGTGCTGAAGCAGACCTCTGAATGTTCACTAACAATCGGCCAATCAGGTCTGAGCTTGAGCTAAACCTTAGCAACAATAAAATGTGTCACTAGCTGCATTTCTATTACCCCTCAAATTGCGCACATTAAAATTGTATATTGAAAATACGCGCAATGGAAACACGTCAATTTCGCAAAAACTCCCATATATTGCAAAAAATGTTTTTACGCTCGCTTTAGGCGGCTTTTAGGGCAATTCGAAAAATATTTCACAAAACTGCAATTTAAACCGGTTTTCCGCATTTACAGGTCATCTGGGGTACGTAAAAGCCACATGATCATTCGTCGATCACATGATCATGAACATCCGCTGCCATGACTTATCACGAGAGGAAAAAAGTGGCATAACATTTAGTCGCATGACATTGGTTCATAGAAATGGCGTCATTTCACAACAGTGTTTAAAAAAAATCAACATTTATAAAATATCACAAACGTTTTGCACGGTAACGAGGTTACTTAAAGCTGCAGTCCATAACTTTTTTGTGTTCAAAATGTACAAACTTTTTATAACAAGCGAGTACACCATGCATCCATTTTCCAAACCGTGTTTTTGGCTTGTCCTGAATCACTACGGTACACCTATAATAAGTGTTTATATTCGGACTATTTTAGACTGGTTCGGGTAGGGACCGCTGCAGAGTAGCCCAGTACCTGCGTGATTCGTCATAGACATAAACAGAAAGAAGTAGCTCCGGCTACAATGTACTTCCGCAAGACACACACAGTTCTGTTTATTAACCGCTTGAAATATATTCATAGCAATCAATCCACACAGATATTTGTAATCTGAAGTTTCATTTCTGATGGATGCGTAAAAACAAAATGGCTGGAGTAGCTATGCAGTCAAAAAATTTTTACAGTTTTGTTGTGCTTTTGATGCATTGCAGCATGCTGCTTATGCTCATTTAGTTCAGACGCAGTGTGACAGTCTAATCAAACTAATTGGACTAATAATAAGAAGTAATAATTAGTTCTACTCAGAGTAATAAACTGCACAACTGTCACGCTCCACCTCAGGCAATTATGAAGATTTCTCATTTCACACTAGACACTGTTAATGGACAGTAATGCAATTTAACACACTAACAGCTGCCTGAAAATGTCCAAACACATAGACGAAAAGAAACCGATGGATTTTGTTCAGCTGCAGCAGGACAGTGGTTTTCTTAGGGGAACGGTCCAATGACACCCAATACACAGGACAGAGACAGCCAAAGGGAACTTTAGTCATTTACACACACAAGATGAAAGACTGAGAATCTGCCTTTCTCAAAGTCCTTCAGAGAGTTACAGTCTGTTTATGAAGGACACGCACCTTGTCACTGTTCTTGTATTTCTCCCAGCTCTTCAACATTTTCAGCCATTTTGTCGTTCTCTCCACTTCCAGATGTTTTTGCTAAGCAGACAGAGTGCAAACACACAGTACAATAAATTAAACAAAAGAGACAAAAACACACCTAAATGTTTAATCTAAAGCAATACTAGGTGGACTTTCATGAAAATGGATTTCAGTGAGATCTAGAATGCAATATTAGAACAGCCATATTAAAATTTAGGAAGTAACCCCCAAACAAGTCATTTTGAATATCTGCTCTGCTTTTTTCTTCTACATGAACATAATGGCCTCTGAGGACTCAGTTTCTCCAATTTAGACATCATTATTACGTTACAACATGACACTTTAAGTGCTTTCTGTCATGATGATAAATGTGCGATCAAGAAATAAAAATGTGACCCTGGACCACAAAACCAGTCATAAGATTAAGAGAAATTGATGCATCATCTGAAAGCTGAATAAATAAGCTCTCCATTGATGTATGGTTTGTTAGGATGGGACAATATATGGCCGAGATACAACTATTTGAAAATCTGGAATCTGAGGGTGCAAAAAAATCAAAATACTGAGAAAATCGCCTTTAAAGTTGTCCAAATGAAGTTCTTAGCAAGGCAAATTACTAATCAAAAATTACGTTTTGATATATTTACGGTAAGAAATTTACAAAATATCTTTATGGAACATGATATTTACTTAATACCCTAATGATTTTTGGCATAAAAGAAGAATCGATAATTTTGACCCATACAATGTTTTTTTGGCTATTGCTACAAATATACCCAATCGACTTAAGACTGGTTTTGTGGTCCAGGGTCACAAATTTCAATTTAAGTCACTTTTCTGAGTCATTTTTGCATTTACGTTTAACCAACTGGTGACAAAGGGATTTTTAGTAGAAGTATGAAGTCCATTCTGCTCAAGTTCAGACAGGTGCCCTAACTTTCTTTACAATTAATGCAACTAATCCAATGACATGCATTTATTTTATATATTATATATTCTGCCATTCTACACAGGAAATAAGGTGATTAACTGTGATAAATTACAAAACATAACCCTGCTGAAATCTATGGAAGACCGTTTCCACCACTGAATAATAAAAAAAAAAAGGTAATTGCGACATTCTTTCTCAGAATTGCGTGATACAAACTCGCATTTGCAAGTTTATAATGTCCAGTTCTGAGGGGAAAAAAGACTCAAAATTTCTCAGAATTGCGAGTTTATATCTCACAACTGACCGTTCACAGGGAGCTTGATTGACAGGCCATCTGACCAATCAGAACGTGCATATTATGTGCAGGGGCAAAAATCATAATGGATGAGTAGTTTGTTCCAATATTTTCTATTGCCTAGTTAAAAACGGTTGATAAAACATTTATACTGTATTTAAAAGTATTTTTCTCATCCTACTGATGTATTTGCTCTAGTTTTCCAGATAAAACATTCTGAGGTTTTCACGGATGCACTATGAAAGTATCAAGTCGGCTTTAAACTTATCACATTTTTGGTGTCACAGACACAAATACAGCACTTGACTCACCTTTTCCTCCACTACGTCATACACTGGAAGCTCATCCTCACTGTGAAAGACAAATCACATCAGATTAAAGAAGGGAAATATACACTTGGACTAAACTCAATTCTCTTCTGTTGAAACAAAAGTGTTTAGTCAGACTACTGGACACACAGAGTTTCACAGATGGTTTCAAATAGCCACTAATGTCTGCCCACTGTTCACATAACATGATGGCCGTACAGGGAGAGAAATCGCATCAATAAATCATACACTGGTTTATGTTGCTGACGTCAAATCTTATCGTCAAATGTATTACTGAAAAAGGAATTACTTTGTTCCACAGGAAGTCCACTCGTTGGATAAATAAACATCACTATTGGTAATGATGCCCCCGTGACCCCCACCCCTGAATCTGTTCAAAGTGCAAGATCTTAGTCAGCTACACAAACAGGAAATGACTGTTTCCATGGCAGCCATTTTGGAACTGATCTGGGATATCCATGAGGTAACCCAGGGAAGTCGTGATACGACATTAAGGCTCTGTTCCAAACCCTAGTGAGGTTCCTTTTTGTCTACATAGGCAGCTACGCTAATTAAAATTCAAAGTTAGTGAAAATTCAATCAGTGTAATTACTGACCCTTTGTTCATATGGTATTTATAAAGCAAAAACATGAAATCAAAGGGGGGAAAAAGCAAACAAAAATCAAAACAAAACAAACAACTTAAGATACAGAACAAACAAAAATAAATAATACTAAAACACAAGAACAAAAAACAAAGTAAACAGAGCAAAAATATATGCATATAAAAATGCAAACAAACATCAAAACAAAAAAGCAAAACACATATTAGAATTAAACAAACAAAAACCCTAAAAACAAAAGACAACAAATCAAAACAAACAAAAAACTTAAGATATAGATAAAAATAAAAATAATAATAATAAAACAAAAAGCAAAAAAAAAAAAACTAAACATTTAAACAACAACAAAAAAAACCCTAAAAAGTAAAAAACAGCAAATCAAAACAAACAAAAAAAAACAAACCAAAATGAATAATAATAAAACACAGGAACAAAAAAACTAAGCAAAAATAAATAAAATATAGAGCAAGCAAAACAAAAAACATACAAAGCAAACCAAAAAGAAAACCGTAAGAAACACTGGCATGTGTTGCCTATCTCACATCTGCATATAATTCCTTGAACCTTTCCAGTTATTTACCTTTAACTTATCTTTCAATCTTTTTCAGTCTCTTTCTCTCAGCTACTGTTATTTTTTTGTATCCATTTTTCTTTCCTCCTGTTTCTCTGCCCCTACAATTATAGAGACATGATCTGCCAGACACATGTGGCACCCTATAAATATCGCATAGTGCACTGCTGTTTAAGGGGCCTGGGTAAGCCACAAACCTCCCTGCCAGGGCGAGAAGAGAGTAGAACTGAGAAGACAGGAGAGGCCAAAGGAGCAGACAGACACCAAGATAAGGGTGTACAGTGAACGCTCAGACTCCTTGAGCTCTCTGCTGGGTTTCTCCAATACCTGTATCTCCTCACTCATGTAAGATCTCACAGAACAGAATAATGCATGCTTCTTACTGCAGGAATCCGAAGCGGTCCACCGCTTTATACAGATCAAAATTGGCCTCCTCCCACGGCTCCACCTCCGCACTTTCTTTACCCTGAAAGCACAAATAACACAAAGCTGTGATTACACATCAGTTGAGGCACTGTTATAGTGTGTATGTGTGCGTGCGAAGTTGCTGTAGGCTTGAGTTCTCTACTGATCTGTGAATTTGTTGTTCATACATATTTAAGGCAGGTAATGAGGGGTGGACAGGTTCAGTATAACACAAATAAACAATTCAAACAGCAGAAATAAAGAGAGAGGGGTGACTAGGGCAGAAACAGATCATCCTTGAGTAAGAACAGTGTGTTTACAAAAGTAGAAAGACACACAAGTCGTGTTCTGACCACACATACGCACAGCTTTTTGTTTTTTCATTTTTCTAAAAAAAAAGTTTTCTAAGGTTAAACGTGTGCAGTTAATTCTGAGCCGCTTGACATAGAGACTTCATTTAAAATTTGTTTTGTATATATTTTCATTCTTTAAGGAGCAGACAATTAAAAAAAGATTCTGTAGAGGAGCTGGTGCGGACTGATTTCTTCACTTTAAGTGGGGATTGAAATCTGACGCTCCACTTCACTCTCAGTTCCAGTCTGTGGCTGCTTTTGGAACTATTTTCGTTTGCAAAAAAAGACTGACCTGCAGAACCATGCCTATCAATGAAAACAAGGCGGTGAGATAAAATATGTACAGTCCATTCATTAGGTTGACATCGGCCATGCACCAATGTTAAAATTCATAATTATAATCATAAGCCAACGATGATTTTGATAGATAACCGATAAATAGACAATACTAAAATTGTATACTACTTTGTGAAACTAATTTATAAAAATGAAATAAATACAATTATTATAAAATATGGTAATAAATGAATAGTAGTAGTGGTGGTAGTAGTAGTAATAATAATAATAATAAATACATAATATAGACATTTTCAACACTTTGCGTACACTATGCACATCTACTTTGACTAATGACCATTTTTGAGTCACATTTTCGATGCGTTACATAAGCATGTGAAAAGAAAGGTGAAGCACTTTACCCACTGATAAAATCATTCATCCCAAAAGCCATTAACCTGTCAGGCCAATAACTAACTGTCTATATATGCAATATGTGCACTTTGTCATGCTGGCAAGAAAATCTTTGCAAATTTAAATGTAACGCAAATGTGAAGGTCTTAATAGATCTGGGAAGCCTGGAGAATGAGAAAAAGAACAGGAGGAATCAATCGGCACAAGCGAGAACAAGAGTGGGAGCCATAAAAAAGAATGAGTATGAAAGAAACCGAGAATCGGAGACAAAATATGAACTGGTACAGAGAGAAGCCATATCAAGGGCACATGCACACACAATCATTTATCTCCCTCTCACCCTCTGGTGTGTGTCACAGGCATAAATTTACAGTGGGATATGATAATCTGATAGCATGTCACAGTGACATGGCTGTGGGAAATATTTCGGCCAGTGAAACGCGCCAAGGACGTACCCCTCCTCCACTGTTTTTTCTCATGTCTTTCTGCATTTAATTATCCCTCTTGAGAAAATGACCTCACAAGAACAATATTACATGTAATAACAAGTTTAAATTTGATATTTGGATAACATCAGTGGCATTCACACTTCCCTTCTGTTACTTCCTTCTGAAATGTTCCATGAAACTTGACAACACCCACATCTAGAGCCTAAACAACATGAACATCAGTGGCACCAGTTCCAGGATATACATCATAAAGTTTGTTGCAGATGCGCTGCTTTGATGGCTGTAAATGCGATGCTTTTAGGACACATCTTCTCAGAGAGGGTTTTATTGTGCTGACAGTCCAACTGTTACTATTGGAAAGGAAGTTGGGCTCTAAATTCATCCCTTTTAACTAGGGATGCACCGATATGAAAATTTTGGCCGATACCGATAACCGATTATTCTTTATTTTTGAAAGCCGATAGCCGATATGTTGGACGATAAATCTATATCCAAATTGTTATATATTTTTTGAGAGCCTGATTACAAAAAAGGTCTCATCATTAAAAGCCACATCCCAAACACTAAGCAGCCTAGTTTGAACGGTGTACGTTTTAAAAATAATTTTACTCTCCCATTACCAAATTTAGTCATAAAAAAGCCTTACAAATAAATAAAATAATGCATAAATAATGCAAACAAGTCACTGGACATCATTACACGTGTAAAGAATCAAAATGAATGCGCCATAGATCAATAAAACAGAATAGCCTCTGCACGGACAATAATTAAATGATTTTAATTACTAAACCATATTGTTGATGAAAATAATAAGAGAAAAATACAAGTGGTTGTTGTTATTAATAATGTATCAATGATTTTGAAAAAGTAACAAATTAATACCACTGTTTTAAATAGCAGCCATTGAGCTGCAGCTCAAGCTGAAGCTGAAGAGCTGAATGAACATGGTAAACTGAAGCGTTTTGCTGGCAGCTTATTTAACTCAAGGAAATGCATCCTGAGATTAATATTAATACAACATAAACATAATATTACAACTTATATATGTACAAAATGACGCAGTTATTGCATGCTATAGTCAGAATGTGTGATCCTGTTGTGGATGCGCTCTTCCCATAACAACGCACTGAAACACAGCAACTAAACACAAAGAAT
>NW_015506909.1:126240-135624 GCF_001515645.1 Sinocyclocheilus grahami
CTGAGCTAAAGACGATCACCGGTAAACTGAAGCGCTCTTTTTAACTTAACCAAACGCATTCTATATGAGATAAATCAGATATACATCAAATAAACACAATATTTGTTTTATTATCTTTTTTAATTTTTTTTTCTCTACTACTGTGTGTTGTATGTGATGTGGTGGTTGTATTTCTTAGCCTAAGACAAATTTCCCTCAGGGACAATAAAGTGTACCTAACCTAAACTAATATTACAACATACAATTGCACAAAAGGCTGCAAACGAACAGCGCGCATCTGAAGTGTCTCTGAAGGAAATAATGCATTATTTATCGGCTTTAAGATATCGGCCAAATTTTCTTATCAGGCCGATACCGATAACAGAAAAAATGAGCATTTATTGGCCGATACCGATATGGTGGCCGATATATCGTGCATCCCTACTTTTAACACACCGCTCTGGGGATAAATCAGTGAGTTGAATTCAGTGAATCAGTCTGTGAACAAATGATTCAGACTGTTTTTGTTAAATCAGACTGAAGTGAACGATTTCTTCATGAATGAGACATCTCAACTTTTTCTTAGCATGTCTATAAAAATTCACGAGACTTTTGGTGAATAAAGACTTACATTTCAGTCTGTAGAAGATACTCTTTGGCTTCTGAAAAATATAGTACATGAATCATACATGCACTGCTTTTATGCTGTTTTGCTTGCTCATTCTGGAGCCTTAAAGCTCCAGTCCTCTTTTACTTTCATTAACAATGCACAAAACACAAATCCAAACCAAACAGAAAATGGAACGAAACGAAACGAAACAAAACAATAAAAAAAATAAAATAAAAAAAAGAACCCAAACCAAACAAAAAACAAAAAAACAACAACAATAAATACCCCAAACAAAACAAATTCTTGCTATTTACAAACCATCAACTACATCTTTTGCCTCAATAAACTCCTAATTTGCTGCTTATTAATAGTTAGTAAGGTAGTTGTTAAGTTTAGGTATTTGGTAGGATTAGGGATGAAGAATATGGTCATGCAGAATATGTGCTTTATAAGTACTAATAAACAGCCAATACATTAATAATAGGCATGCTAACAAAACTAGTTAATAGTGAAAATTGTTCCCTATTCTAAAACAAAACAAATAAACAAACCAAACAAAAAACAAACTAAACCAACCAATAAATAAATAAACCAAACCAAACAAAAAAACAAAACCAAAAAGTTATTCTTCAGAAATAAAATCATACATGTTTTGAATAACATGAAGGTGAATAAATAGCTTTTTTTTATAAACAGAATAAAGAATAAAATGGATTTTAAATTTTTGGCCGAACTACTATAAATTTTTAGGGCATTAGGAGCTAATAGTGCAAAAATGTAGCAAATGTAGCATTTTAGAGGGTGAAAAAATATGTACGTAAAAAAAACAAACACATAACATAAGAGCATAGGTGTCATGCTTTCTGAGTCAAGAGACGAATCCCAGTGTACGGGAGCATATCACAATCCAATTAACAGACACGTTACAGAATTAGAGCCCCCTAATGAGAGCTCAGATTACACTTAATTTAAACGATCAATTTACAAACCGGACACGCACGAGAGATTTCATGAGGAAAAAAAAAATCACGAAACCCTTTAGTGAAAACACACATTACTCTTACAACAGTCACAGGAAGTCATAACGTTCTGAGCTGATATCTATTACCACATGATCATTATTGCATTCATGTAATATAAGTTTTCATTTTACTTTTAGTACCACTTTCAATCCTGTAAGCTTACATACTTGACAAATATGTATTTTAACAAGTGTGTCGTCTGGAAAGTCTGTAAAGATAAAATGCCAGACGTGACTTAAGGATAAAAGTTGGCCTCCCAACATGAGTGATATACACGACAGCCGGTGAGAACAGGTGTTTCACAGGATAGCTGTTATAATAAAACATATTCTAACGCCCTATTGATGCCCTATTCTCTGTGGCATTCTAAATCAGAAACATAACAGAAATGTTTGCTAAAAATCTGACAGACAATGTTTTAGCAACAGATGACAATACAGAGAATCTTCCAGATGAAAACTGCAGGTTGTGAACTATGATGGAAGGAGGTATCTGGTTGGATCAGAACATGTGTTTACTGTGTTTCAGTTTTTCTTGGAAGTGGTATTTGGCTGGTGAGTGAATGGCAGCTGTTTTCTCTCACCTTTTCATATTTGGCAAGTATCTCAGCTCGCTCCTGTTCCAACTTCACTGCAGCATCCTGCTCTGAATCAGACGCTGGAAAAAGAAACAGAGAGAGACCAATTAGCTGCAATTTTCACTGTCCACTATGTGAATCATCTTTAATAAGCCTGGCTTACAGAAATTTAGAGAAAAGACCTCTCTGCACTTTGAAACACACACACACACACACACACACACACACACACGCACATTCTCTCTTTTCTATCGGCTACAGCATAGCAACAAGTGGCTGTTCAAATAGGTCTGAGCCAGTATGTGGCTCTCAAGGGCAAACTGCGTCATTCACATCCAAAGCAAACAACTTTGGTCTGCTTTTATAGGAAGGTTCCGGGTTCAGTACAAGCTCTATGGACAGCATGTCTACATTATGCACAGAAAATATTGTAGACGTGTCCCTCAGTCTGTAAAGAATTTAAGAGACCAGATCGAAAGTCTTCTCAGTTTGCAAGAGCAGTAAAATAATAAAAGCTAATAAAAAGATGAAGCCAAGAATTCACAACCCAGCATTTGGTAAGTTTAAAAAAGCTTTTGCCACAGATGATATCAAAGAGTATATATAAATAAGTTATTTATTTAGCAGCCTATGGAACTCAAATGTTGAAACTCAAAAAAATATATATTTTGAGAATATTCATTCATTCACTCCACTCACTCATTCACTCACTCACTCACTCATTCCTTCAGTGGAAGTCAATGGCCACCAAAACTGGTTACCAACATTCTTCAAAATATCTTGTGTTCTGCAGAAGAAGGTAAGTCCTACAGGTTTGGAACAAAATTAATGTTCATGTTCACAAATACTTTAAAAAACACAAGCATGCCATTTCTGCTTTAATAACCCTCCAGAACATATTGTCCCGTAGACAATAAAAGCTAAATGAAAAGTTGAAATGGTTTTCTGTAGTACTTCACAGTATTTCAGCGACACTGTTGACAAAGCTTAGCTTGTATCGAACCTGGCTGGCACATTCCCACAAAAGCAGCACAGAATAGGAACTAGAGTGAGATAAGAGAACACTGTGTGTTTGAGGGCAATAAAGCACCCTACTGGATCCCAGTCTGGACTTTGATGTTGTCTATCCAGTGTGTTGACACACAATCAGATGGAAACATTCTCCTGTGAAGAGCTCTGTGGGGATGTTGATATAGGATGGGCTTTCTGCGTATTCAATGTGTCCTGCTGCTAGTGCACAAACACGTCTATTTTTCTTATGCAGCAAGCCTATGAAATTACAGCCAATCACATGGAGTGGCCAATCATTTCCTCTCCAGAAATTAGGTTAACGCTGCCACTTCCTGTTTGGCTTGGTTCCCTTTCTGAGTGTATTTCGCAGGCAACACTTACTTACAAAGGCTTCCACCAGCTTTCAGCCCTTGGGTCAAAGCCAGCCAGATTCCCTTGCTGGATGAATAGGCTTTTAAAGTCAATAGAATTTTTATGGAAAGATGCTGTTCGTTTGTGTGTGTGTGTTCTGTGTATTTTACAGATGCAAGTAGAATAAATAAAAGCACATAGAGCAGATGAGATGAGACAAAATGGGATGTGATGAGACTAAATGAAATAGCATGAGGCAATGAATGAGATTAGACAAGAAGAGTGAAGATTAGATAAGAAGAGACTGGGTGTGAAGAAGAGAAAAGAGAGTATATAAGTGAGATGACAAAAGATGTGAGAAAAGAAACCAGATGTATGAGTATGTAAAACATGAGACAAGTAGAGAACAGAAGAGATATAAGATGAGAAAATACTAGATAAGAAAAAAAGAGATTATAAGAAAGAAATGAGCATGTATAATAAAGTAATATATGAGATGAGACAAGCAAATTAGAGACAAGATTTAATTCTGTGAGAAATTAGCCAAGATGTGAGAGTATGTGAGATGAGAAGAGACTAGAGCTGTTCAATTAATCGAAATGCAGTCTTGATTTCAATTTTAGCTTTATGAAAATACAATAACCGAGACAAAATGATTATTATGCCCCATTCCACCGGTGCACTTTTGCTCCTCCAAAAAAAAAAAATCTTAACATGCAAATCAGTAAAATCATGTAATGTGATTTTCGCAAAATGGGACGTGCTTGATTTATTCATATTTATTTGATTTGTTCGTGGTTTTAAAAGCGCAAAAGAGAACTTGCAATGTTCTTTGCCTGCAATCCGACATGGAACAGAACACCAACATGTAAAGTTAACTTTTAGCTTTTGGAGCTCTTAAAGCGACAACAGGTAATATTCCTTCTGCCATCTGTAATATTAATCAAACAACAAAAGACAAATAGAGAATCACTCACTGCTCTTGACTGAAGGACTTTTGTAGCTTTAATAAGCAAAGCAAGTTTAATTCTTACATGTTGATGTGAATGTTTGATTCATCTGTATCTTTTTTTCTATTGTTTTTTACCTTTGCTTATTTGTATTACTAACTGTTTATTAATTAATAGTTTTTGAGGACTTTTTTTAACTCACATGTTACCTTAGTATTCTGCTGGTATTGAGATTTGTGAAATTTCGCTTGTATCTAAAATGTAGATGTCATAGCAACCTTATTTATAGAAAATGTATATTTGATATATATTGCGATCTTTAAATTAATCACTCATATAAAGTTTTGGTCATATGGGTCACAAATAATTGTATTAAATAATCGTGATTACAATATTGACCAAAATGAATAAATATTGATTATGATTTTTTGCCATAATCGAGCAGCCCTAGAAGAGATTTGCAGACATTATGTGAGAGAGTATTTAAGAGAAGAGACAAGATGAGAAATGAAGAGGGCAGATGTGAGATGAAACAAGACGAAACGAGAGAAGAAGACAGTATATGAAACGATTGAAAAGATGTATGTGAAAAAAGGAACAAGACAAAAATAGACTAGATCATGTGAGATGAGAAGAGACAAGAAGATACAGAACAAGATAAAATGAGATTATGAGAAAGAAAAGAGCATGCAAGAAAAGGTAGTGAGACAAGACAAAAACAGTCGAATAGAGACAAGAAGAGACATGAAATGAGAAAGTAAGAGTATGTAAGAGATGAGACCGGAAGAGACCATATTTTGTGAGAAATGAGGAGATGAAAAGAAAGGAGTAGGGATGCTCCGATCAGGATTTTTGCAGCCGATACTGAGTACCGATTTCTTGTCATGGTGATCGGCCGATACCGATGCTGATTCTGATGCTTCAAGCTTTATATAGACGTTTCATCAGGCGCACTCACCCGGCCCGGCCCAAAGTTAACTTCCGGTCTGTGTTTGTTTATCAGTCTGGCTATGGCACCGGCTATAAATGCAGTTAAAGTTAAGGTGATGAGTAGACTGAAGTTGGGCTCAGATGGTTGTGTTTCCCATACATTTATTATTTGTACAATATCAAAACCGACCGATTTTCCAAAAGGCTTCGTTGAATAAACTTGAGCACTTACTGCACATTTAAAAATCAAAACGAGGCGCGGGTGTTTTTATTTCACTGTATTTCTGAAGTAAGATTATCTTTAGAAAATTTTCGAAGTCATTTTCATTTCATCTTTCATGTTATATGCCTGATAAAGCAGAGTTTGTGAGCTCAGCGCTACTTTGTGTAGGTCTACAGCTGTTACCGGGGAAACCTCTGTTTCTCCCACTTTAAAGCACCTCCTGCTGGCAGAGAATGAATTTGCATCTTCAGTAAGTCCGTCTGATTTACGCAGCAAACATATTTTGCTTTTCCTATATCCACGTGCGCTGCGGATAATTCACGGGTCGGGTAATAAAACGCAGTCTGATTATTTGCGGGTGGGTCGCGGGAGGATCAAATAAATTATAAATGATGCAAATATTAACTACATTTTTTTCATGAGGCAGACGATTTTGTGTGTGTGTGTGTTCGTTCGCCTGATCGGGAAGTGGCAGACAGAAACGGTGACATTCCAGATAAAGTTTGAAAGGAGTAAAGCCTGTGTTAATGCTATTAAGTAGGCTAATATGGCCAACGAAGATATTTTGTTTTATAAATAAACGTTCATTTAAAAAGCAGCCCACGATCAGCGATACGGCTCAGACGAGGTTTTGTTCCGTCCTCCATGCTGTGCCAACTCACAAAAGACTATTTTTTAGCCAAGCAGCGCGGAGAGCTGCTTCAGAAACGTGCCGCGGCTGCAGTATAAACACAATCACTGACTAGAGCGGCCGCAATCAGCTCCGGTTCCCGTGGAGCCGTAACGCGCCGCAGACATGTGCAGTGAGGCGCAGATCAGCTCTAACAACACTGAATCTGCTGTTAAAAATGAACCATCCATTCATCATATCATGAAAAACGAGAAATAGCAAATTTTTAATTGTTTCTCGAAACGTCATAGCATTTTCACACCGGCAATGACATGACTGTGGCTCAAAATCATTTATGCCCCACGCATCATGTACGTGGCGTTGACGTCATCAAATTGCGATCGGTTCATGAGATCTGCCAAATAGTGAGTACCGATCTAGTCATGAACTGTGATTATCGGCCGATACCAATCTCTGGCCGATCGATCGGAGCATCCCTAGAAACTAGTAATGCATATGAAAGAAGAGAAAATATATTATGTCTGAGACAATTGAGCAGAGATGAAAAGAGTATGTGAGAGAAAATTAGATAAGAGACTGAGATAAGAAAAGAAGAGTTTGTGACAAATGAGATGAAACAAAAGAATACAAGATTATATGAGAGAAGAGAAGATATGAGAAGAAGATAAGAGAGTAAATGAAAGAAGTGAAAATATGGTATGTAAGAGACAAATCGAGACGAGAATAGACAAGAAAAGAAGACAGTAGCTTACATGGCTGGTGGACTTAAAGCTCTGGGGCCTCCACGGCATATTAGCATTCACTCAGCGCCATGTTTCAGCTCAACACTCTCTCGTTCATACTCCATACATCAGTCTGACAGCTCACGCTGAGCGTATGTGAGCACCAGCGTATTTAGAGATGAGCGAATGTTCTCTGAGGCCTCTGCGGCAGACACGTCGTACACGAGAATGAGAAGCATTTCAATCCCTCTAAATGGTCATTTGTCAGATTAACAGCCCTCATTCACATAGATAAGAGTGAAGAAATCACAGCTCATCTTCACTTAGGATTTCCAGAGCTGCACTGCTCAGCACAGATACTGCAGCAAGCTTACTAGAGACGCAATTAGTGTGAATTATGAAGGAAAGACTGCAGCAATGATGCTATGCTCAATTTTCGAAATGGAACACGTCACAGCTAATATTATTAAATGTGCATAAATATGTGCATGAGAAACTCAAAAGTTAGTTTAGCACGTTAAAGCTAGGGTAGGCAGTTTCAGAGAGGCTAGGAATAGCAAGTTAGCTTTGAAAGCATAAGATCCAACCCTCCCTGCAAATCACTCTTCAAAGCCACACCTCCTGTAGGCAGACCAGAGTCTAACCAATGACTGCTTTGGTGGAGGGTTGAATGCAACACTGTCAGATTAGAAAACATTACAGTAAACAGCCCGTGATATTCAATAATAACGGCTTCTATTCTTGCTCGGTTTGCAATAGCGTAATGGAACACACTGATTACATATCATGTCTGCATGAACAGGGTGCATGGAGGTCTGCAAATCAATACGCTGACAGGCAGATAGGACAGCCTATCATAGCCCTCGGACCGAGGGATATGATTGGACAAACATTTTATGGTCTTACGCCTTCCACGGACGATATCAATACATATAAATACATTTAGACCACTTAACTTAGTGATTGCTATCGGAATGTTTAGAGACTTTCAACCAGCATAACAAAAAAAAAAAGTTATTGAACCAAATCTCCTACCCCACCTTTAACGCAGCAGGAATCATTCCTCAAGTCCGGGTATACATGCTGTCCTATCACACTGTATGCCAAAAGTAGCATACCAAATACACACTATTTGCGAAACAGAAAGCAAGAAAACCTGGATCGTGTACTACTTCCACTGGGATTCTGAAGTTTACATCCAACTGACATTTTGCAATCCTATGAGGGCATGGGAGCTGAAGAGCTATCAGTTTTGAAAAGTTGACTAACTAAATAAATAGTAATAGTAGACTAAATAAATAAATGTTGGAAAACTGTGAGCTGAGAAACTCATTTCTGTAGCACAACTTGTAAGTTCTACAGGTACCAAGAAAGTTGTTCCTCATGCTTGCTTGTTCATGTTTAACATTACTTTAGTAAATTCTTTTCACGATTGCTGGTAGTAGGTCAACAAACATCCAGGTCACAGGACAATGCCAACAGTGGAGGATTTAGTGTATCTGGGAATGTATTCATTCAAAAGACCCAAATAACTGAAGTAAGCATCTTCATCAACGGTAGTAAAATTCTTTTTAGATCATTTTAGATGCAGCTGAGTGTCCTGAGCTCACCATTATAAAAGCAGTTGACCCAAGTTTAACATCCCCTCACTACAATTTGTCTTTGCATTGAAAAAACAAAACAAAACAAAACAAAAAATCATTTTGACATATTAGCTGTGTCACATTTCCAAGTCTGTACTTACAATGTAAAGGTAATTTTTCTTAATGTGCTCGTGAAAAAAAAAAAATATTCCTGTAAGCAGTGGGAAACGTTAACGTGTTACTGTTTCCGCTTTATGCATAGTTTTTTGGTTTCTTCCTGTGTGTATGCCAAAGATTCTTGTGTATGCGCGACATTTTGTTTGTTGTGCTAATATGAATGTCTTTCATTGTTCCTCGTCGCTTCTTTCTAACTGTATAAATTTACTAGCAATTTCTCAGTGAAATTTTTTTTGTGTACAAATGGGGCCATTAAGAATGCGCTACATTTCACTTAAGCATGTTTATCAAAGTGTTCTCATAAAGATGACAAGAAAGATGACGATAAAGAATGTTGTGTAATGTGAGCAGTACAGCAGTTCCAGTAATCTGACAATAGTGTAGTGAGGACACAGCCTAAATAAACCACACAGACACAGACACACACACACACACGTCTCTCTAGTGTGCAGTAAGAGTAACACATGCTCTTCTGTTCATTCTTTCACTCTGGCATCTTTGCCCTCACAGACGATTCCACTCAGATTCAAGAGCCGTCCAGCTTTGTCACACACACACACACACACACACACACACACACACACACACACACACACACACACACACTCTCTCTGACAC
>NW_015506909.1:136340-140680 GCF_001515645.1 Sinocyclocheilus grahami
CACACACACACACACACACACACACACACACACACACACACACACACACACACACTCTCTCTGACACCGTTCAACAAAGAATCATACAGCTCTAAAAGGAAGTCAGTCAGGCAGACATTCCCTAGCTATTTTTATCAACACTTTAGGAACTTATTTCTAATTTTTCCCTCTTATAAAACTCCCTCCCCAGTTCCCCAGAATGTTCTTCTGCCTCTCTCAATCTCTCCACCTCTTTTTAGCGTGAAAATACCCAGAACTTCCTCAGAGTGGTATTTCAGTGGTGTGATGTTAATGAATGGTCTGGATCTTTATGACTTTACGCACACACACAACCCTGTTAAGCATCTGTCATTACAGCTCACTCACACACTCGTACATGGGCGGCTTCTAGCCGCAAACAGCAAGCCATCATTCAAATCATAGCTTCTGTATGTCAAGTTCAGCCCACGATGGAAAAGATGCACTGTACAAACCAGAGCTCTAAAAGCAATGTTCTTTAATGTAATTTCAGCTTGTCCATTAGTTTGTAAAAACATAAAAAATAATGTTTAATACATTTAGAAGTCTATGGTGCAAAGATTTTATATTTTAAGATTAAACATTACAATACACTGCGTTTTAAAATCATCTACAGAATGACCTAAACATCTAAAAATCTAATCTAAACACTATGCCAGTTAACATGACAACTTAAATTAATTTGTTATCATTTATTTATGTAGATTATGTATTTACAGTACGATTTAATTTATTAAGTGTTTAAAGCCTTTTTAATGAAAATCAAAGGCATTGTACTAGGTTAAAAGTTACAATACACACAATTAAATTAAACATTGTGTCTGTTAACATGACAATTTATTAAACCAATTATTAATGAATTATTATGAAGTAAATTTTTTTTTTAAGCAAATAAAAAATATGTAGTTTATTAAATGCAAATTGAATGTTTACGGGAGGCCAAACAAACTCAACATTACATTTGATTTATTCAAAGTAAATTGCAGTAATATTTTCGTTTATCATCCATGACAAAGCAAATGCCTAATATGCAGTTACAGTACATGCTGTATTTATGCCAAAAACAAAAATTTTAAAAACTTTTGTGCAATAAACACACACTATGAGTTTGTGCTGAAGATATTAGCAATCAGAGACTCATTACACTTTCTGTCTTCATCTTTTTCTCAGTCAAACTCCTCTTTCGCTCTCTCTCGCTCATCTGAGTGCAAGTAACTGTAATGTCAGAGTGGTGACATGCTCATTTCCCGCCTGTTGTTCTCTCCTCTTGACTTATACATCCTTTCATCCTTATTTTATCCTTAATGAAAGGATGGAGCAGAGACCAAGGGCGCACACGGTCGAAAAACAAATTGAATTTCTGACAGATCAATTTCATGCGGTTATTGCTGCTACGCTTCTACCGTGACACGTTGCTTTCAAATGTAGATGTTGAGGAATAAAGATGGTGTGAAAACAAACAAGAACCCACCACAGTCTGCATCTTTTATGACATATATTTGAACAGACTCTGCTTTTTGCTATTATTTTAATAAACAGATAAAAGGACAGCTATATGGAGCAAAAATAACTAGAGATCAAGATTCTGATTATTTTAATAGTGTGTCAATCACAAATTTGTAGAACCCATTTCTGATTTGACACATATTAAACATTAAGCTACACCAACATATATCATTTATTAAAGGGATAGTTCATCCCAAACTGAAAATTCTGTCATTAATTACTCACCCTCATGTCGTTCCAAACCCGTAAGATCTTCGTTCATCTTCGAAACACAAATTAAGATATTTTTGATGAAACCTGAGAGCTCTCTGACCGTCCCATCGACATCAACGCAACTGTAATGTTCCCAGGTCCACAAACATAGTAAGGACATCGGTAAAACAGTCCATGTGACATCAGCGGCTCAACTTCAATTTTTCAAAGCTACGAGAATAGTTTTAGTGCGCAAAGAAAACAAAAATAACGACTTTATTCAACAATTCTTCTCCCCAAACACAAATTAAGATATTTTTGATGAAACCTGAGAGCTCTCTGACCGTCCCATCGACATCAACGCAACTGTAATGTTCCCAGGTCCACAAACATAGTAAGGACATCGGTAAAACAGTCCATGTGACATCAGCGGCTCAACTTCAATTTTTCAAAGCTACGAGAATAGTTTTAGTGCGCAAAGAAAACAAAAATAACGACTTTATTCAACAATTCTTCTCCCCCGAGTTACTGTCTTCCGCCATTTTGGAGAGTATCACAACGCATACGCAAGCTTTACCCTAAGCGTAAACAACGCTAATTACGCCGATTACGTTCAAGCGCGCGCTTTCCCCCTCAAACGTAAACACTGCTGATTATGTTCTTGGGTACTCTCCAAAATGGTGGAAGACATAACTCGGGGGAGAAGAATTGTTAAATAAATTGTTATTTTTGTTTTCTTTGCGCACAAAAAGTATTTTCGTAGCTTCGCAAAACTGAAGCCGCCGATGTCACATGGACTGTTTTACCGATGTCCTTACTACGTTTCTGGACCTGGGAACATTACAGTTGCGTTGATGTCGATGGGAGGGGTCAGAGAGCTCTCAGCTCTATCAAAAGATGAACGAAGGTCTTATGGGTTTGGAACGACATGAGGGTGAGTAATTAATGACAGCCTTTAATTAACACCCTTTAAATATTCATGTATAAAGTTGTTCTTTAATGCGACATTCATCAGTTAATCCAACATCGATAGACCAATAACCTATTAAAGTGGAAAAGTGCAAACTTCTGTAACAAATCAGTCAAAGCAATGGTAGCTAAACCTAAGAACTGACATCATAATGAAATGTAATGATGTCATAGAGCTACTGTTTAAAGAGAGAGATGAATGATGTCATCGGATCTTACCTGGCTCAATTTCTTCATGATCTGTGTCGCAATTCAGATTTTTGGTATGCATGAGTGTGACGAACACTCACACCCACACTAACACGGTATCAGTTTTCTTTACTCGCCATGATAAAAGACAACTTTCAGCAGCGAAATAAATCCAGTTTCTTATCGCTCCGAGTCAAATAAGACACGAGGGAGAGGCAGAGAAAGAAGAGAAAAGAGAGGAATGGTGGGCAAAGATGACAGCAAGGAGGAAAGGAGGCGTTCTGACAATATGGCTGTTTGTTTACTTCAGAGACACATCACGCTTCAGACCCACACACTACATACCAGACTGACTAACAAACAAGAGCTCCTATTCACACACACACACACACACACACACACACTTTACATATATCTTAGTGGTTGAAATGTAAACTTGCTTAGGTAAATCTTAACATGTGTCCGATATAGTTTCCTAAAATCAACTGTCTCAAAATGTGCCAAGACACCTAAGTGTGCAGTCAAAAGATGTCAATATGAACTCAAACATTTCTTCAATATAAAAAATGAGACACTATCCACATTCTTCTAATGGCTCTATGCTGTTAACAATTGTCTCATTTGTCTATTTTTAGTTCTCCTAAAAAATTGTAGGAGAAACATCACATACTTTTTATATTTGAATGAACTATATCTCAAGACCTCATTAACGTTTCCTTTGAACAATTTTCTTTTGAGATGACAACATAACCGATTGAGTTTTCCTTGTAGTAATAATGCAGTGTGGGAGGAAAAGAAAAAAAGAAGGCAGATTATTACAAGTCAGAACAGAAAAAGAACGAGAGCAAAAAAAAAATTAATGTTGACGTTTTATTCAATTTTTATATCTAAAAATTAGTGAAATTAATACAAATCTTTTAGATATCAATCCTCATATGTGATGGACAATGATCATCTTTGTATCTACTTTGAAGGCATCGTGAGTAAAACAGCTTCACATTTAATGAACCATATGCAAAACTCTTGAACCGGAAGCAATGAATCCAATTTAACGAATACAGAGGTCAACTGCGCATAACCCCTAATCACCCAGATGGACTGTAATACAGAATACATGCTTTTCTGCAATCTACACATGCACACTTCGGAAGATTTAACAGGAGGATTACCTAAAGTTTGCAAGGTTTGTGTAATTAAAACTGAGATTCAAAGATTCACTTAATTTATATAAATGCTTATTAATGTATATTAGAAATTTTCCTTTATATAACTAATAATAGAAAGGTAAACACTAAGACACTTCTTTTCATTTATTGCTTACTTTCATTGTTTAATACTGAGACCCACACATGATAAGCAGGGGGAAAAAAGTAAATCATGCACACAATTTCCTAATTCGTTTCCTCGGTTTAAGTAAATCATTTGCTCAATATAATAATTTGTTCTACTTCCAGTTGCTGCTATGT
>NW_015506909.1:140690-142245 GCF_001515645.1 Sinocyclocheilus grahami
AAAAAAAAAGAAAAGAACCAGAAATAGAAAAGGATGTGAAGAGCAGTGGATAAATTATTTACCCCTTTTCTCGTGTCACACCACTGACCTGAGACTAAACACTTGGCTCTATTAGCCAATCAGATGACAGCCCCTTCCACTTACGAACAGCCATGGCATATTATTGTTTGCATGTTAGCATAAATATCAATCTAAACGTATTACCATAAAATTCATTATTCTGAAATCTGAAAAAGTCGATTGAGAACCATTACCAAATTCTCTTTTTCTGCAAGGGATTTTACTGAAAAAGCAGAAAAAGGTTCTTCAGACTATTAAAATGTTTTTCACACTGGGAATAAAATTGTTATTTTAAGAGGTGTTTACAAAAAGGTTCTTTGGGGAACCAAAAATGGTTCTTCTATGGCATTTATACGTAAATACCCTTTTGGTATCTTTATTTTTAAGAGTGTAGGATACAAGATTTAACAGCATGCAAGGGACACAGTCTCCAACTGCCAGGAAGCTAATAAAAATGATAGGAAATGAGTTTGCAAATGCAACAACATAAATAAGTTGACATTATCAACCAGAAACTGTCACTTTGAATCCAATGGTCTACAAAAGGTGCCCGTTTTACAACTCACACACACACGTACAAACACAAAGAAAGGCTGATAAATGGGGAAGTTGGTAGAGGAAGTGAACAACAAGATGTCAAATAGCTTTTAAATAAGACACAAATACACACACACCCACACACATAAACACAGTGAAATTAGCTCATTTCACACTAACCGGGAGATATCACATCATACTTTCTTAATAAAAAACCCCTGAGGCAAACATATGCGAGTATGTAACCATGAGCTATATAGGCGCAGATTGCAGGGGACTTGCGTGGATTGCTAAATCCAGGGTTGAAATTGAAGACAGAACAATGCAAAGCAGACTTCTGTTTAGTTGATTCAAGGTCGCTGTGTTTCACAAGAGTGGATGCTCCTTTGTGAAGCAACTGCACACACATAAATAAACATGCACAGATTGGAAGGTGCAGTCCATGTCTTAAATTAATACATTCACTCGAAAATCTGTCATCAGTTAAATTATCATGTTGTTCCAAACTCATTTCACCTTCTGTCTTTCATAGAACACAATAGGATACATTTTGAATAATGTAAATGCTGCTCTTTTGAAAACTGTGGCAGGGGAAGATTTTCAACAAATAATGACGTAAATTTCGATCTGTTCCTGTTGGCCAATATATGGATGATATCGGTAACAGTAATTTTACATACATAATGCCATTAATATGCCATAACAGGCAATGATATAGCATAGCTTAGTTTGAAATCAAGGATTTCAAGTGCTCATAAATATCCAGTGATAGTCAAACTCTCGTCTTCCAATAGGGTATATGTCGGACGCCTCCTGACCAAACCCGGAAAACAGGTCTCATTGCTTCCACTTGCAGAGAAAGTGTCAACAGCCACATTAAATAATGGCGATATCTATGGACTTTTAAGGTAAACAGTTAAACTAGCTAGCTGTTTTTAATGTTGACGTTTTATTCAAT
>NW_015506909.1:142720-143929 GCF_001515645.1 Sinocyclocheilus grahami
TTTGCTCAATATAATAATTTGTTCTACTTCCAGTTGCTGCTATGTTATGGACAGAGACACTTTAATTGGGTTTTATTTTGAGTTGGCAATGAGTTATAGAGACATTCTCAAAAGCCTTGCAGCGTTGCATGAAATCATTTTAAGCTGTATTGAGAAAGTGGACAGGAAGTAGAAAAATTATTCTTTCCTACGCACAATTTACTTAAAACAAGAGCATAAGTTATTATTTTGTGTGCACAATTTACAAAAAAAACAAGGGAACAAATTATTATATTGAGCACACAAAATACTTAAAATGATGGAACGAATTTGTAAATCGTCGCACAATTTAATAAACCGATGGAACAAATTAGTAAATCGTATTCTAATTAATAAAAACTGCCCCACTTCAGACACCTTTCAGCCAAACAGAAAAACATATTGTGCAATGCTGATAATTAGAAACATTTTTACAAATATTGACCAATATATCGGTCTTGGCGAACAATGTGTGTGTTTTTTTTTAAAGAACAGCAAATTTTGTGTTCCACAGAAGAAAGAAAATAATGCGAGTTAGGAACAACATGAAGGTGAGTACATTTTAAAAGAACAAAGCGGCTTTTATAAATAGATGTCTTTACTTTGTCCTTGACTTCCCTCTTATCCACACAGACATACACAACTTTTTCAAACACACTAAAGCGAATCCACTAAAATAACCGCAAGCTTTTCAAGATATTGTCAGACTCAGTTACTCCAAACACATACAAACGTACACTCTTTTGTACAGTTTCACATACACACCTGCAAATCGGCTACTGGCGCGGCGGCGAGAGGGCGACACCAGCTCCTTAACAATCTGCAGCACTTGCATGATCAGAAGGGGGCGGGGCCAAGCCGTGAAGAGAATGTGTGGCAGGGGGCGGGGCCAGTGCAGAACAATGCATAAAGAGCTTCATTCTCACCACACACAAAAATGACTGAAAATATCATTACTAGACTGAATTTAGTTACAAAATAGTCTTGAGCGCGACTGTCACTCTAGTTTAATTGGTGGCCATCTTGGTAAATCCTTTGAACATTAAACCTCACATTAACTTGAAACACAAATTTTTTCGTAAAAATTACAAAATATAATAACATCGAATAAATCTTTAGCCCAAACTAAAACTGTATTTTTCAGGCTGGTCCAGCTAATGCATGTTCAAGAGTAAATAAGCAGCCGATGCC
>NW_015506909.1:144075-145341 GCF_001515645.1 Sinocyclocheilus grahami
CCCTTATACCTTCTCTGATGTTAGTCTCTTGTCTTTTGCATTAGTTTCCCGTTTCTACCTTTCAATTTGTGTACAAAATGAATCCAAAGGCAAAGTCTGCAAGACCAATCAAATCACACCATTAATTCATAGCACATAAATAAATCACGTGATATATTATTCAGCATCCAAAACACAGTTTCTGTCTTCTGTAGTCTTCTGTAACAAATCTGTTCAGAAGCAGTGTTGCGGGTTAAAATCAGCAATGAATCCTGCAGAATTTGCTTTCTGCAATCCAGGTCCCACCGGTCCAAACACGAGGGTCCGCTTCTGTCTTTTTTATCCCTCACATCATTTCTTGCTGCTTGCCTCTGCCTTTCACACACAGTCTTCTTCCAAGCAGAGTTGGGCATCTGCAGTTCTTCTTTAGTTTATTTTACTCTTTCGCAGATAGACACTGTCCAGTTCTCTTTCCTGTAACCGCAGTATGTTTGTGTTTCAGGTAGGAGAGACCATCTGAAAAAGTGGCTACACTTCTCTCTCTCTCTCTATCGCAGTCTCTGGCATCCAAATCAATACAGCTAGGGCAAGCTGTATAACACAGCTCTACTCTATTCTTCGCTCTCTCTCATTTATTCTTCACAGCCCCGCTCGCCACTGACACACACGTTCCAGCTTTAAATTAGAGAGCATCTGTTACAACAGCCCCTCCCCTCAACTCTCTCTCCCTCTTTCTTTCGTTCTCTCTCATCATTTCTCTCTTCTGTTCCTCCTGTTTTAGAATTTCATGTGAATATGCAAATGCTGGTCTTATATTCAGAATATTATACAGATGGGACTGTAAATGTTGAATCCTTAAATCTAGGATACATTATGGATTGGAAACTAAATGATTCAGATGCCTTAAGATCTTGTTAAAAATTATTTTTGCAATTTTAAAGAACCAAGTGAAAGAGAAGCCAGTTGTCTGTATTGTACAGGAATGGAGACATTTCATAACAGTTAACATAACTGAAAGTCATGGAAATCTGACAGACAGACAGGGCAGACAGACAGACAGAGTGACAGATGATAGACAGACATACAAGACAGAAAGATAGACAACAAAACAGGCAGATGAGCTGATAGACAGCTAGACAGACAGACTGATAGACATGCATGAAGACAGACAGACAGGACAGACAGACAATAGACAGTCAAACATACAAACAGACTTAAATAGGGAGGCAGACAGACAGACAGACAGACAGATAGATAAGCATACAAACAGACTGAAATATGCAGACA
>NW_015506909.1:146394-147777 GCF_001515645.1 Sinocyclocheilus grahami
GTTAGGTTGTTGTCTATGTTTCTGGGCCTCAAGAGTTTAGAATTTGGTCTATATCAGGGTCTTGAGAGATCGTAAATTGATTTGGGTCTTAAGGAGTCTCTAATTGGTCTGGAATTGGTCTATGTCTGGGCCTTGATGGGTCTAGTACTGGTTGGAGTCTTGGTATCGGTTTAGGCATGGGTCTTAGGGGGGCTGGAGTTGACCTGGATCTAAGGGGATCTGTATTGTCTGGGAGTAAGAGCTTCCGGAATCTGTCTGAGTCTCGGAGGCTCTGGTATTGGTTTGGGAATGGGTTTTAGGGGGTCTGGAGTTTGTCTGGATCTTAGGGGATCTGTATTGTATGCTTGCAAGAGGGTCTTAGTAGGGACTGGGATTGGGCTCGATCTCATTGGATATGTTGTGGTATGGGACTAAGAGAATCACTAACTGGTCACTGGAAATGGTCCATATCTGACCTTAGAGGGATCTAGTATTGGTCTGATTCTTAAGGGATATGTTATTGATTTGGCTCTTAGAGGGTCTGGTATTGGTCTCCATCTTGTCTGAGTCTTGTACCTCTTACAGCTAGGGCTGGTGCTGGAACTGGAGCCAGTGCTTGGGCGGGGGCAGAACTCACTCACCGACTTGGGAGCTATGGAAGTTCTGTCCACTGAAATCAAAGGTTCCCTTGTTCAAGACTTGCAAGGTTTTGAGGACAAACCCAGTTCAGAACCAGGGTTTAGCCACTGGTCCAGGGTTTTTTTTGTGTGGAAAAGGACAGCTTGGATACAGATTGGGCACTGGCTTATGAGGGGGCTGTGTCTGGGTCTTAGGGTGAGTCAGGCATTGCTCTGAGTCTTATGGGATCTAGTACTGGTTTGGTTCTTAGGGGATCTGGTATTGGTCTGTATTTGGGTCTTGAGATCTGTGGTTGTGTCTGAAAAACTGATCCATGTGGACAAAGCAGAACTGATCTGAAATCAACAAGTACGGCTTGCGGTCCAGACCCTAAGCATGTCAGAAGTAACAAGCATGATGGAGTGTTATGTTGATGTGATAACAGTACTGGATTTGTAGAAGCTGAATAAAGTGAAAGCGCATGGCTCAGCTAAGCTTTAATAATGCATGCAGAAGCGTGGATTCATTTGATTCAGATATGCAGAGGCACAGTAACATCCCACAGCACCGCACTGCGATCAGAATGTATGTGATGAAGACGGATCATAAAGCACCTCTCAAAATGCCCAGCATGAATTTCCCCTCTTTTATTCACTCTCTACTGCTGGACAAATGCCGTTGAGAGAGAGGGTGTATAGTGGATTCAGAAAACAGTATGTCATATCCTGTTTGCCACTTTCTCATCCACATTTCTCATCAGTGTTATGTTTCACATGCAATGAAATG
>NW_015506909.1:152921-153567 GCF_001515645.1 Sinocyclocheilus grahami
GCGCATATATATGAGATTGTGAAAAGGTTTTATGGGCCTTTGTGTGTGGCTTCCTATAATAAAGTACATAATGAAGTATAAACTATGTCAATCTAAGCATTTGGGGAAGTGACTGTGCAAAGCGGAATTTACAAGCGAGTGCGCAACTGTCATTTCACTATCATGCACCTATGAGTTCATGTGTATGCACTGTGTCACACATGCACACCCTTGAACCAGACATGCGCAGCAAAGTATGACATTTCTTAAAACTTGATCAACAACACTTAAAACACACAAAACAGCTTTTAAGAAGACATCACAATTAAGCTGCCTACCTTTCAGAAGATCCTACACATCAGGAGAGATGTTTTATATTGGAGCTTATGTGACTGTCTCATCCTGTTTAAAAAAAAAACAAAAACAAAAAAAACACTACTTCCCTTGTCAAGGTTAGAGCTATGTGTGTGTGTGCGTGTGTGTACACAGCAAAAGGGCACAGGATCTATTTCCTCATGTTCCACTGTTTACCATGAAATGTAATCACATTCCTCCCGAGTAACTTCCTTCCTATGATCATCCATCTAGTTAGCTGTTCAAACATACCCACATGCTCAACATGGGCATCTGGGTGTATTCATTCATTCATTCCACCTCCCCCAAAAAA
>NW_015506909.1:155079-155993 GCF_001515645.1 Sinocyclocheilus grahami
GCTCTAAAATATGTTATTTTTAAATGTCTGGGTAAAAAACAACCATTTTTTCCGCCACTGAACAAAATACATTTTATTTTTAAGAAACATAGAACATTTTGGAACACTCTATAAACAAAGATAATTAATTAAAATAAATAATTGAATTCTTCGTGATTAAATTAAGTGCAGGCACTTAAGTGGGCCAAAACCTGCAGCTCAACAATAATCAGAACATAAATACATTATTTTCTGTAAAAAAAATAAAAAAATAAATCCTTCTACAAAATAAATTTAAAAAAAATGCAGTCATTAAACCTGTAGCTCAACAAGGTCTTTGGAGACATGCTCACTTTCTACACATTCCTCTTTCAGTCCAAGTTATGATCCAGGAATGTTCACCTTTCCTGGATTAAGTTTGGAGCGGCGAGGTACGAGGATGTGTGCACATACACATAAGGAAAGAGAGTGTGTTACACACACACAGACACCACACACACACACACACACACAGACACAGACACACACACACACACACACAGACACAGACACACACACACACACACACAGACACAGACACACACACACACACACACAGACACAGACACACACACACACACACACAGACACAGACACACACACACACACACACAGACACAGACACACACACACACACACACAGACACAGACACACACACACACACACACAGACACAGACACACACACACACACACACAGACACAGACACACACACACACACACACAGACACAGACACACACACACACACACACACAGTCTTTCTCCATACAACACTTAAACAGTGGCAAAAGACACCAGAGAGCCAGCAGTTTGTTTGTTTTTTAAATGTTGTGATTTTGAACAGATGTACACAATGGCAGGAGGCTTAAAAGTATAGACATGATACCAGCTAAAT
>NW_015506910.1:0-1294 GCF_001515645.1 Sinocyclocheilus grahami
CATCCATCCATCAATCTATCCATCCATCCATCACCCATCTATCCATCCATCATCTATCTATCCATCCATCAATCTATCATCCATCTATCCATCCATTCATCTATCATCTATCTATCATCCATCCATCATCTATCTATCCATCCATTCATCTATCAAGCCATCTATCCACCCATCTGATAATTCCTAACATTCACATATGATCTTTTAACCTTTTAGTTGTAATATATATATATATATATAGCCTATAATTTTTGTTAATGAAATGTAAAGAAAGTCTTATTTACACTGAATCTAAATAAAATAAAACTTAGTATCTGGTTAAACTGTATTGATGTGCGTACAGGCATAAACATTTCTAATTCATTTTCTGCTGTCAGAATTACTAAACTACTACACAGTGTCAAACTGTATTGCCAACAAATACTTTAAGGTAGTTCTACTTCTCTGAAAACCAAGTGCATGGCTTGCACTTCAAAATTACTGCATCAATGTATGTGTATTATTATCAGAAAATAATAACTGAAATGGTGCTCACCAAAGTTTTGATGCATACTCTTAAAAAGCATGAAAAGCAGAGCTATTTTTCCGATACTTGCTCCCATAGTCATCCGTAATGTCCTCAGCGTGTCATGATGGAAAAGTTGGAGTAAATGAAAACATACTTGGTTTAGTATACTCTTTATTTGGAAAGAAAAGGTGGCATTGAAATACGTCCTTTAACGCTGTCTATTACAGCAGATCCAGAGGAGAAGCATTTCTATTCAGCTACACCGTTCTTGTAGATTCAGGACTTGGAGGGGCTTCATTCGGCAAACCCTTTGAAGTCAATGGCACTATAACTAAAGAATGATTAAACGCTGAAATACTCACCAGCTGAACACCACGTTCTGACTCGTGTATCTTTTTAGACAAGGACTCCAGATTTGACATGAAAGATGATATTTTGGATTTATAAAACGTCATTAAAAAATGATTTATCCTCATGTTTATAAAAACATGAAATAACGGAAAAGGTCCTAAATATATATCGGAAACCTTTAAATTCACTAGTAAACCATATATATCATGTAAATATACAACCGGCTTCTTTGTCTCCAGATCGGTGTGTTTTGACAATACTGATGTGCTGGGCACTCGCCCACTCCCAAAACATAAATTAACAACAATAAATTAAAGTCTCTGCACTTCCCATTAGCATCGCCGCTATAAATACAAAAGTATCGAGAGTTGTTTAAAACATACGATTAATCGCCATTGATCGCATCCAAAGTAAAATTGTGTGTGTGTGTGTGTG
>NW_015506910.1:1304-27191 GCF_001515645.1 Sinocyclocheilus grahami
TCTATCCATCCATCCATCTATCTATCATCTATCTATCTATCCATCTATCCATCCATTCATCTATCCATCCATTCATCTATCATCAATCTATCCATCCATCCATCTATCTATCCATTCATCTATCATCTATCTATCCATTCATCTATCATCTATCTATCCATTCATCTATCATCTATCTATCCATTCATCTATCATCTATCTATCCATTCATCTATCATCTATCTATCCATTCATCTATCATCTATCTATCCATTCATCTATCATCTATCTATCCATTCATCTATCATCTATCTATCCATTCATCTATCATCTATCTATCCATTCATCTATCATCTATCTATCCATTCATCTATCATCTATCTATCATCAATCTATCATCTATCTATCATCCATCCATCATCTATCCATCTATCTATCAATCCATCTATCCATCCATCTATCATCTATCATCCATCCATTCATCTATCCATCCATCTATCTATCTATCATCTATCAATCTATCATCCATTCATCTATCTATCCATCATCTATTTATCTATCCATCCATCTATCTATCCATCCATCATCTATCTATCAATCTATCATCCATTCATCTATCTATCCATCCATCCATCTATCATCTATCTATCTATCCATTCATCTATCATCCATCCATCAATCTATCCATCCATCCATATATCATCTATCTATCCATCCATCTATTCATCTATCTATCCATCCATCTATCCATCTATCTATCCATCCATTCATCTATCTATCCATCCATCAATCCATCCATCAATCTATCATCCATCCATCAATCTATCCATCCATCCATCCATCACCCATCTATCCATCCATCATCTATCTATCCATCCATCAATCTATCATCCATCTATCCATCCATTCATCTATCATCTATCTATCATCCATCCATCATCTATCTATCCATCCATTCATCTATCTGAAATATAAATACACACGCAGTATAGGTTTTGAAAATATTTACATGTATATATTTAAATTCATAATAAACAATATAAACAATTTTTCTTAAATATATACACGCATATGTGTGTATTTATATATAAATGAAGAGTTAATTTGCAAAAACAGATAACAATTTTTAAAAATCATGTTTTTTCATTGTGCATTCAGAATTAGCTTTATCAGAATTAGATTGGAATATTCATAAAATAACCCGACTGCAGTTTGAGATTAATTGGAATAAATAATAATTCTAATTAATCTTAATCAAACGGCAGTTGGGTTATTTTATTATGTAAAAAATAACAAATGCCACTTACTAACACAATAAAACATAATTAAAAAACAAAAATTATCGGTTTTTGCAAATAAATTCTTAAAATATATACAGTACACACATTATGTAAACAAACACTTATTTTGGATGCGATTAATCACAATTAATCGTTTGACAAGACTAACAAAGTTTTAAAAAGAAAAAAAACAGTTCGCTCACAATAACGGCAAGCTACCCTGCGGTGCCAATATAATCCCGAAAACATAGAAGAGTCCCATGAGCAGATTGAGCTTGGCGGTCTTTTGAGGGATCTTGGCGTAGCACTGGCGGCGAAACTGCCTCTCCAGAGGGAAGGCCATGGGCAGCGTGAGCAGCGGCAGAGCCATGCTGATGGTGTAGCGCGTGGCTAGGATGCAGAAGAGCAGGTAGGGCACGAACAGCAGCAGGTTGTAGATGACGTAGGAGAGCGTGGGCCCCAGCAGGATGGCCAGGGTGACGATGCCCGCCTGCTTGTCCGAGTCCATGTCTCGCGTGTTGTTGCTGTGCAGGATGGCCTCGGTGTTGAGCGCCAGCGGCACGGCGTACACCAGCGGCAGCACCGACAGATAACCCACCTGCACTGCGTGAGAGAACATCACGGCCAGGGGACCGAAGGTGATGAGGATGACCACGTCCCCCAGAGCCACGTACTTCAGTCCGATGCCTGCGGTTAAAGAGCAAGAACAAGTGAGGAAACACCGTATGGACGGATCACGTTTGTGAAAAATTACTGCAAGAAATCAAGGTCACACTTCAGTTTGGGGACCAAATCTTACTATCAGCTACATCCTTTGCCTCAGTAAACTCCTAATTTGCTGCTTGGTAATAGCTAGTAAGGTAGGTATGTAAAATATGCTCATGCAGAATTAGGTTTTAATAGGTGCTTCACGAGTACTAATGAACAGCCAATACACTAGTAATATGCATGCTTATAAGCAACTAGGTAATAGTGAGAATTGGACCTTAAACTAAAGTGTTACCGAAATCAACAATATCCAAATGCAGCAGAACTGGACATTATAGATTAAAAACAAATATTTCACTTTTTGACAATGTACAGTATATTGATAGCTCTGTATTCGCTCGATAACTGGCTTTAAAAGGTTCTCTAGAGTTTGTTTTTCAGTTCGATTTTGACCAAAAAGCAATGCTTATTTGATGCACATAGCTGACCGCTTCACTGCATTAAAACATTCAGCTCTACGTGAAATTTTAAAATAAAATGCAATCTTCATTCGATATAGTAAAACTGCTTGTTATGCGTCTTTTATTTCTGGATGATAGCATTCAATGCGTTTATGCAAATGAATTTAATAATACACTATAGAGCTGTTATTACCAATCAAATGAAACCATTACAAAAAAAACTCCATCTTGGCACTGAGATGCATTTATGCAGACTGGCTGATGCAGCTCAGAGGTGTCATGAATGCATTTAGACTGAAACAAAATACATAAGATTAAAAAAATTACACTGCTGAAAACTGAAATACGAAATGATTCAATTAAATTATTTTTGAAATATGAAACTAAAACCGCCGATAGGTGTCAGCAAATCCCTCTCTTCAGGAGCGAGTCACTGAATCCTTCATGCAAATGATTTGTTCAAAACATCTGATTCATTCAGAAATGAAGCAAGTCACTGGGCCGGTCCCCAACACACAAACCAGCGTTCAGTATTTGGCCCAAGTCTTCAAGTGTGTACATCACGGCCAGGGGACCGAAGGTGATGAGGATGACCACGTCCCCCAGAGCCACGTACTTCAGTCCGATGCCTGCGGTTAAAGAGCAAGAACATGTCAGGAAATAATGCTTGAACAAATGCCTGGGCCCGTATTCACAAAACATCTTCAGGCTAAAAGTAGCTCATAACTAAAAATATATTATTTACTATATTTACATCAGTCTCCTGTTTCAGTGCTAGGCTCCCACATCAAAGAATGACCATGACTCCTCTTCTTTATTTTAATGTTTAAATTAGACTTTGAATATCTGGGCCCGTATTCACAAAACATCTTCGGGCTAAAAGTAGCTCATAACTAGCTGATTTAGGAGAAAATCTTAAAAATAATGGGCAAAGCGTTTTAGCTCTAAAACTAGCTCCTAAATCTGTGAAAGGTTAGGAGCAGTGAAGAGGACTCCTAAGCCACTAAGACCAAGCCACAAACTATCCTAAAATAGCTGTTGCTGGCAATCTGTCTCTGAACGCAAACATTTGAGAAACATTTGAGGATAAAGAGCTTTTAAAAAGGTATCACCAGCAAAACATGGTCAGGTCAAAGTGTCTGAATACATTTTGGTCCCACATTTTACTGGTAGTCCACTGTATGAAGAATTGTTGGGTATTTGTCACAGTTTACTTTATTTTGCTATCCTCACTTACATAAATGAACTATAGTGTCCTGCATCCACTAGTAAAAAATATATCTGGTGTCTAAATCATTTTTGGTTTGGACAATATGAAGTATATTTATAGTTAAGCATTTGATAGACGACAGGCTTTAAACAATTCTCTAGCAGTTGCTGCCAGATTAATCCAATAAGCTTTAAACAAGTAAACATGGTAATGATAAGCAACATATACTCACTTAAATTTCACTTAAAGCTGAAATGAATTGAACGACTCTTTGTTTTGCGGGTCTCCACTTAAGACAATTTTGTTCATGATAGTGTAGATCCCAACAGAGATTTGCTTTGTAATTCTTCAAACGCTCCACATGCTCTGGGGATTTGCTTACTTTGCCTGCTTCACTACAGTTAACCATGTTTGTTGTTAGCACAAGCAGACCAATTTGAAATTAAAATGCAACTCAGAAATGTAGAAACTCCCATTTAGATGCATTTACACAGACTGATTAAAGCAGCTCAGAGTTGACATGAATGCATTTACACTGCTATACTGAAACACAAAATTAATAATAAAGAAAATTATATTTTTAAACATGAAACTAAAAGTCCCTGTCCAAGACCACAAGTGTGTAGAGCTTTTGATTGTCTGCCGAGACACTTATAACTTTTTTGTTTTTTATACATTTTTTTATAGATCTTTATTTACACATTTTGATTTTCAATACTTTGCACTTTAAAATCATAGTAGCTCTTATGTAACAGACGGCACGTTTTAATTGTCCTGCTTGAAAAAAGCAGTTGCAAACATTTTACAAAATACTCATTTGTGTACCTAAAATGTGAAACTGTTTTACTACCAAACGATATGTAATATCTAATTAATTTAATTTACACTCGATTTTATTCGGAATCATGCCATTTCAGGGCACATGAACTCAATAAGATACAATTAGCCTCTCTATTAGACATGGTGTGGATTTAGTGTGCGTTTAGAGTGCCGAGCTTCACAATTTATCAGATCTGGGACAGTCTTGCATATTTTATGGAATATATATTTTGTAAAGTGCACGATCACTGCTGTAGTGTACACACACTCTGAACTGGACAGGAGCAGGAAGATAGAATTGTGATTCATATGTGAAGCCATTTCATCCCTAACACTCATGTTAGGGTGTTAGGGATCATGACTATGGGAACATGTTTCATCTCCAACAAAATTAATGTGACCATATCACCCAGCCCTATACGACAGCGTTTTAGTGCCATGTCAAAAAAAAAAAAAAAATTATGAGAATAAAGTCAAAATATTTCAAGAATAAAGTTGAAATGATGAGAACTAAATCGTATAAATTAAAAAGGAATAATATTTTGAGAGTGTAGCCTATATTGCACATGCAAATGGCCCGGATTAGGAGCACCGGGAGGAAGTTGCCAGGCCTCCGGAATTGATCTGAATATATATGGGATTATTAGTAGAAATCATACCATGTGTCATACTCGCAGGGACAGTATGCTTGGAAATAATATTTCACTTTGACTGCATTCATTATTTGTAGGGTGCCACCCACCCAATAATAGCAATAAGCTTTTGGTACTTTTAATATAAAACTTAGTCTCAGCTTTCAAAATCTGTCCATTTTAAAGTGAAATTCAAACAGTGTGTCTTACAATAATGTGTTTTTCAAGCTCTTTAATGTGGTGTGACCGATCGTTATTCATGTGAATCAATTCATTAAATTATGCGGTTTTCTTTTTGAAAATTCCACCACCTATTCCGCAAAACTGTCTGTCGCGTCCAACCTTTCATTCCTCACATGCATTTAGTTAAAAACAACAATAAAAAGTTCAAAGGTTGGAGTAACTTACGGTTGTCTTTTCTGAGGTATATAACGTTAAGTGACTATTCACAAGCTGTTTTACTCGTGGTGTATAATACAGTAAATGATTGGAAATAATATTTCACTTCTTCAAATCCATTCATCATTTGTAGCGTGCCAGCAACCCAGAAATTGCAATAATTTTGTGCTTCACTAGTTTTAAATATAACACAGCCCAGCTTACAGATTCTGTCAGTTTTATCATGAAATAAACTATAAATTATAGAATGATAGCATGATAAATCAAGTTATAGCATGATATAAACGTGAAGGAACATCAGAAGGCATGGAAAAAATCAGTATAGTCTAATTTAATGAAACCGGTCTCATTAATCGTAAAGATGATCGATTCACATGCCGCTTAAACTAATGTTGCATGACAGATTGCTGTATTTGCCTCGAAGCGTGTGAAAAACATTATTGTAAGACATTGTTTGTATTTCACTTTAAAACTCACAGAATTTGAAAGCCGGGAATTCTCCCGTTGCTCCCAATCCGGGCCATTTACATGCGCAATTACAGGCTATACTCTCAAAGTATAATAACTTAGTAACACTTTTTGATAGTCCACTTCAGACATACTACTAACAGTAAGTAACTTTAACTACATGTTAACTAGCAGTCATTAGAGTATTAGTAGACTGTCTGCTTGATATCTGCGAACACTTTACTTTGATGGGTCCACAACATACCGACTATGAGAAACTTTGCAAGTATATATCAACTTATTCTACTAACCCTAAACCTAACCTAACAGTCCACTCTGAGAGTTAGTAGACGTGTAGTTGTGAATTAATGAGCATTAGTTGACGTGTAGTTGCAAAGCTACTTAGAGTTAGTAGAATGTCTAAAGTGGACTATCGAAATAAAGTGTAACCAATAATTTTAATGTTGTAAATGCTACATCTTAAAGGGTTAGTTCACCCCAAAATGAAAATTGTCATTAATTACTCGCTCGTGTCGTTCCAAAACTGTAAGACCTTCGTTCATCTTCAGAACACAAATTAAGATATTTTTGATGAAATCCGAGAGCTCTCTGACCCTCCATAGACAGCAAGGATACGAACACGATCAAGATCCAGAAACATATCAAGGAGATCGTTAAAATAATCCATGTGTCATCAGGGGCCCTATTTTAACGATCTAAGCGCATGGTCTAAAGCACATGGCGCAGGTGCACTTAGGGCGTGTCCAAATCCATTTTTGCTAGTAAAACAGTCTGCGCGCCTGGCGCATGATCTAAAAGGGTTGTCCCTATTCTCTTAATGAGTGTGTTTTGGGCATAATGTGCAATAAACCAATCAGAGTCTTGTCTCCCATTCCCTTTAAGAGCCAGTTGTACTCGTGCCATGGCGGATTCGCTTTTTACACAGCGAAATTTGCAAGTGAGTACCCCAGAACGTAAATCAACAATCAGCGTTGTTTAGGTTTAGCATGAGCGCACTTTCTACTGAACATAAACTACACTGATTACGTTGATTACATTCTGGGGTACTCTCCAAAATGGCATTAGACGGTAACTCAGGGAGAAGAATTGTTGAATAAATTATGTTATTTTCTTTGCGCACAAAAAGTATTCTCGTAGCTTCGTAATACTACGTTTGAACCCCTGATGTCACATGGATTATTTTACCGATCTCCTTGCTACGTTTCGGTGCGTTGATCGAAGTAGTTCCATATGGAGGGTCAGAGAGCTCTCGGATTTCATCAAAAATATCTTAATTTGTGTTCTGAAGAAGAACGAAGGTCTTACGGGTTTGAAACGATATGTGGGAGTAATTAATGACAGAATTTTCATTTTTGGGTGAACTAACCCTTTAATTCTGGTAACTGACTTTATTCTCAAAATATTATGACTTTAATCTTTGATTTTTTTTTTTACGTGGCACTAAAACTCCGTCGTACTAACCTCAACGAATGCATGAAAACCAATCAGCGTATTCACCTCCAGTGTATAAAAAAGAGCTGGATAGTCCTCCGAAATAAATGAGAGCTAGATGCTCTAGTTTGAGGGTGGAGAGGAAGTAGAGCAGAGTGGCACAGAGACATCCAGCGGAGTACAGCGCCGCGCCGAACATCACCACGTCCTGCGGCTTCAGGATCTGATCCACCAAAGTCCTGTCGTCGCTCTTCTTATGATCAATTCCCTTCGAGAAGTCATAGTAGGTGTTCACCAGGTTCCCCGCCCCGTGGACCACCAAAACAGCCACGGCACACACCAGGAGGATGAGCAGGTCCACCGAGCCCTCCAGCTTATAGGCCAGAGCGCTGCCTAGAGCCACGGGGGTGAGGGAGGTGCTGAAGCTCCACGGCCTCAGGGCCAACACGTACGCCGCGCATTTGCCCTGAACATCCAGCGCCATGGGGGCCACGCGGGACAGACGGCTGCTGTGCTTCCGCTCCACTCCCGACGGCTTCGTCCCATTCAGTCCGTTAGATCCTGAAAGCATGAAGGTCTCTCCGTCGGTCTGCTTCAGGCTGGAGGCCATCGTCAGCTCAATCCACGAGCGCTTCAGAGAGGTCAGAGGACGCAGCTGTCCAATCACACACACACACAAAAACATCATGAGAACAGCAAACAACGACACCAGCAGCAGAAGAGCTAAAGCTACTTCCAGGCTTCTCAGAAGCAAAGTCGTCATACTTGCATAAACTTCTAAATAGCACATTAGTGCCGCCCACTTTATCATTCCCATTCATTTTTCCCCATAGGGATTTAACCTTTGTGCGACCTTATGGACATTTGTCCTTTTCGGTTTTGTTTTTTTGATCATTTTGCCTGTGTTAATGCCAACTGCATAAATTTTGGCACATGTGTGTATTTTTATTGGAATTTTAATATTTCGCCCACTTTTGCGTTAATAAATTATTTTACACTAGGTACAAAAAATAGTTCCTCTCAGGACCTTAAGTACAAAAATGTCCTCATTGAAATCCATTCAATTTTACCTATGCAATTTTTAATCCCAGGGCCATTTAACTATAAAATGATAACATTTGTTAATAGGCTTTCATTCTGTTGGCAAGGCTTCAAAATTGAACATTTAAAAAAAAAAAATTACCTGATGGTGCCATTTTCTCAGGTTTGGCCTATAAAGCAAATACTCAAATCTTTCCTGTTTTCTGCTTTTGCTGATTTATAGAGCTAGTTGGATAAATTATGCAGCTATAATTGTGTGGGTGTGTTGGTATGGATGTCAGAGTGGGGTTTGTATGTGTGTGCGCACCTGTAATGTTTGAGAGTAATTATACTGTACTGCAAATCACAAATCCCACCGCTGTGTTCACCAGCGGCGCTTTGCTGGAATCTAATAGGAAAAGTTTGCATCCAAACAAAATCTTTTCTTTTCATCTCATTTTTTGAGATATCAACCTCGAATTTGGAACACAACGTGTTTAGGTTTATGGCTTAGATTTTCTAGCAATTGTTGTGTTCAACATGTTTTATAAAATATATATTTTATATAAAAAATTGCTCAAATAATTTTCATAAACCTCTATAACATTTTTACTACTTTTTTAACTTCAACAATAATCTGTCAAGGGTCTTCTTTAAAATGAGACCAAACATAAGTCTGTTCTCCAAGCTTCAAATTTTTATGACAGTTTTTGGACATGGACATTTTTGTCCTTTATGAACCTATGTGGAACTTTTTTTAATTGACGAACAAAGGTTAAAATGAAAAGTCTTTGTAAGGCAAGGCAAGTTGGTTTATATAGCACATTTCATACACAATGGTAATTCAAAGTGCTTTACATCGAGACAGAGAGCATTTAGGCCACACCAACCCTTAGGACAATCCAACCCTCTCCATTGACTTTGTATAGCGGTAAGTCGATTATTTTAGTAATCGAGTATTCAACCGATTATTCCATCGATTAATTGGATAAGTCATTTTTGTTTAAAGAGCAATACTAAATATACAAGAGATAATAAGATAGGTCTCTTAAAATAAACAACTAATTTGTTTCCTTTTTAGAAAAATGAACTTTTTTGAAATTGCAAACCCATTTAATGCATTGAATTGCCAAATTACATTAAAAATGCAAATATAAATATATCACTAAAAAAAATTAAATTAAATAAAAATACAAAAATCTATTTCACATTACTTTAAAAAAGGTAAACATTACAACCTAAAATTAAGGCATAAATCAAAATAATAGTAATAATACCCAAACATTGCATTTATGTCATGCAACGTAACTTTCACGTTTCAGCCTAACTAAAGCTGGAGCATAACATGAGCCTTTACGGTCTTCTTGGAAGGCTTTGTGGCTTTTGTGAGAGGCAAACATCAGTGGACAGGAAGGTAACTTGGAACAAGAACAAGAGATCGTACACAATTTCTAAACACATTTTTCTGCAACATGAAATTGAGTTATTTGAAGAATAAACCCTCTTAAATGTCCCTATACGTACTGTGAGTGAGAGGGAGAGGGAGAGAGACTTATTTCTGATATTCTTCATAGTCTGTGTGCTGGTCAATTCACAGCAATGATAGAAATTAATCCGTTCCAATAAGTTTAAATTGATTTTTACATTTTACGGGCATTTTTACCTTTATAAAGCCTTTTTTTTTTTCTAAAAGTGTGCATCATCTTTTGAGTCAAATTCTTACATTTAAATCAATTAGAATAATAAGACATTTGGGCTGTTACCAAACAAATGATATTAGTATCAACTAGGGCTGGACAATAATTCAATATCAATATGTATCACGATATAATTTCTCTCAATAACGGTGATACGGTTTTTAAACACATTTCCGATGCATTTCCCATACATTGATGTATTTGTGGCGTTTGACTTCGTTGAATAAACATGAGCACTGCACGTTTCAAAATCAAAACACGGCGCAGGTGTTTTATATGAATGCATCTCTGAAGGAAACCGACTGTCTTCAGAAAAGCTTCGATAGCATTTTCATTTGATCTGATAAAGTAGTGTTCATGAGCGGAGCTGCTTTGCTTACAGCGTTACCGGGGAAAGCGCTAGTTCTGCCGCTCTCACAGCGCCTCCTGCTGGCAGACAAGCACTTTGCATCTTCAATAAGCCCGTCTCCAGCAACATCTTTTTGTTGTAGCTTTTTTTTTTCTGCAGCAACTCGGAGCACTTTTCATACTCTTTATCCTGGCTGAAGCACATTTGTTTCAATCTATAAGAATCAGCCTACACTACCAGACACTACCAAAGGTTTTCGAACAGTACGATTTTTAAGGTTTTTATTTTTTTTATATATATTATTTTTTTAAGAAGTCTCTTCTGCTCACCAAGCCTGCACTTATTTGATCCAAAGTACAGCAAAAACTGTAACATTATGAAATATTTTTACTATTTAAAATAACTGCGTTCGGTTTTAATATCTGTTAAAAATCTGCATCATTACTCCAGTCTTCAGTGTCACGGGATCTTCAGAAATCATTCTAATATGCTGATTATTATTATACTAATTATTATTATCAATATTTAAACCCGTTGAGTACATTTTTTCTTTGATGAATAGAAAGATCAGCATTTATCTGAAATAAAAAGCTTTTATAACATTATACACTAGACCATTCAAAAGCTTGGAGTCAGTATGGTTTTTCTCTTTTTTGGAAAGAAATTAATACTTTTATTTAGCAAGGATGCTTTAAATTGATCAAAAGTGATGATAAAGACATTTATAATGATACAAAAGATTTACATTTCAGATAAATGCTGTTCGTCTGAACTTTCTATTCATCAAAGAAACCTGAAAATATTCTCCGCTGTTTTCAACAAATATTTGAGCAGCAAATCAGAATATTAGAATTATTTCTGAAGATCACGTGACTGGAGTAATGATGCTGAAAAGTCAGCTTTTAAATAACAGGAACAATTTACAATTTAAAATATATTCATATAGAAAACAGTTAAATAGTAAAAATATTTCAAAATGTTACTGTTTTTGCTGTACTTTGGATCAAATAAATAAAGTCTTGGTGAGCAGGAGACTTCTTTAAAAACATTAAAAATCTTACTGTTGCCTATAGTAAGTTAAAAATATTAATAAGGTGAGTCGGAGACGATTATTTGACAGTGATTTCACATTTCTTGTTTGTATGAAGGCTAAATACAAATAAAAGGTGAACATTAATTTATTTGTGCTGGGTTTTTTTCTAAAATATTATATAGTTTTATAGAAGGAGGTTTCATAGAGTTGGCAAATTCATTTTTCATAAGTTTGTATGCACAGACATCTGTTGTGGTGTTCTTGCCCGTTTTTATGAGGCTTTTTTAAAATAAGTGTTCATATCGATATCAGAATTATATCGTATCAACTGAAATTAAGAAATATACCTTGATATCACTTTTGGCCATATCGTCCAGCCCTATTATCAACAAAATTAATCTTTGCAATGCAGAGGAAACGCAGAAGCTGCATCTGAAGAGGCACTTAGATGTAGGCCTATTAACACTACTTAAATCAGCTCAGAGGGACATGAATGCATTTAACCTGCAGTTACAAATGCATACATAATATTTTGTTATTTATTTGCAGGGTTGTGCGTCAGTATTAATGGTCCGTGGGGAAACACAGTGCTACGTGTGTAGTTACAGTATATGGACTAAACGAAGCCTATTTGCCTAGATGAATTTTGTATTCGAGTTACTCGAGGAATGGTTTCAGCCCTATAGCGGGAAGCTGCCTCCTTGTCACTTCTGACTTATAACAAAAAACAGAACAATGTCTAAAAGCTGCTGTGTGAAAGTGTTCAGTAAAGAAGAAAAAACAGGACTACGTTTTCATAAGCCGTCGACCCAAAAAAACAAGCATTTAAGGACACAAATAGTTGTAGATGTCGAGGTATTTCACATTGGGCCATTCAGTTGGATCATTTCTCAAACAAAAGGAAGGTTAGGAAAAGAGGCACTGACAGACCAATAACATTTATAAATATATCTCCTCCTCTCAGATTCACATAATCCTGTCGCGGATTACGTTTCCCTCCAGTGGGCGCAGTTCTCAGAGTAATAGACACGTTGCGCTCTACTTCGGTGTCCTAAATGCTTGTTTTTTGGGTCGACATCTTATAAAAATGGCAGTTCTGGGTTTTTTAGCTTGTTTACTGTACACCTTGTCACACAGCAGCTTTTAGCAGCTAAAACAGGTCACTAAATGTTGCTAGATGACCTCATAAAGACCTCATGGATCAGTGGGAGAGTCTCGGGATGTAGATAAGGTTTGTCCAAAAAAAAATTATAAAATAAATTTGATCGTTGCTATAGGCTTTTGAAAAATAAAAACAAAAAGTCTCTAAAGGGGTGAAGAAGTCACTAAATCTAGTGGCAAAATCACTAAATTGCCAACACTGGCACACTGACGACAACACAAGTTATTAATATTTCATTGGTCCTCTTGCATATGGTCATAATTTCTTTGTACGACAGCATGGCCAAAAATTATGACCGCACAATTTGGCATGTTTCATTGCATTATTAACCACAAATAAATTTCATACGGGCCCTGATCTCTTCTGGAAGCTGGTTCCAGCTGCGGCGGCATAATAGCTAAAAGAGGACTAGAAGCCACGCACCAAACCAAGCCGCTATGAGGAGAATTAGCATTCAACATTACAGACTTTGATTTGAAGCAATTCAAGTCACGTTCCACAGAACGCGACCATGGAAAAGACAAAAGGTGCTATAATTAGAGAAACAAACTACAATCCCATGAAGCATTGCAAATGATAGAATCAAATAGGGGTTGAACGACTTCTGATATTTTAAAGTCGACTTTTAAGTGATGAAAGTCGAGTCGAAGTCGGCTAGTCGCTGAGGACGTCATTCACACTAGAACCGCCAGGGGTCGCTGTATACCTAAAACCGCTAGCGGGTCAATTTTACCCACGCACATGACAGCGGTTTCTGAATGGCTAAAGAACATGTTATTTCACTGTATTATGCTACTGTCCTCACAAAGAAGTGTCTAGAGTCATGAAATGATTATGTCTAGTACTCAGCTATATTTTTGTCCTGTTGTTTTATGTTCAAGGCTTTTTTATGAAGGCTACACTAGTCACTATTCATAACGGTCAATATGAAGCTAAACAAGCCTGCACTGACAACAAGAATTAGAAGGAAGTAAATACATATTTGGGTGGTGTAAAAGGCTATTATAATACAATGTCATTAATCACTATATTAAGATCACCTATGTTCTTTAAATTACTAAAATAGACAATAATAATTCACCACATTGCACAGGATTCAAGCGCACAGCTTCACCCAATTAATTATTCATTTGTTTAGTTATATCATTTATAATTTGAATTATACAACACCACCAATAAACTTCGGGTAATAAAAAAAAAAAAAAAGGTTTTATTCATTAGCCTACATCAGATCAGATTTTTAAAAAAAGATTTTATAAATAAAAACCTAATAGATTGTATAAAAATATAATATAAAGAATTAATAGCAACACAGAAGCGTACAATAAACGATAGAAATGGCAAAACAAATTAAATCCAAATTTTGAACAATGAGTAACATTAGGATAAAATGTCTAAATATGATGTACTGATCGCCGTCAGACGCTGAGCCGACAGATGCGATACTCATCTCCCCACCATCAGACTCTCCATCGCTCATGGCATTTAGTGCTTCTTATACCGCTGCAGCATCCATAAATCACCGCCTTTTACTCATTCTGTCTTTATTTATGAAACCGCTAATTCAGTGAGTGAAAGGCGTGGCCTAGCAATGTACTAAAACATAAGCAGCACAAAAATGACAGCGCGAACATACAGGCATTATATAGCAGGTAAAGTTGACCCGCGCTGGCGCTTATTATAGGTATAAATGCCCCATTTTTTTGATCTGGCTTTATCTAAACAGTTTTTAACAACAGGGGATAGTAAATCACACATTTACAATATAGAGTTATTGTAGAAGTAATCCATGCCAATATTTATATATGAATAAATCTTAAATTATATCATAGTCTCCCAGACTTGCAATAGAGGACAAAAATTAAGAGAATATTAAATAAATATATTATTTGTTCCAAAAATGAGCAGTTTGTATGGGTTTGGAACAACACGGGGGTGAATAAATTATGACCATTTTCATTTTTTGGTGAACTAACCCTTTAAAGAGCAGCCCTCCACGTCCATGACCATTCGTGAGGTATGTGAATGTCATGTCTGTTTTAATGTTTCAGTAAAGAAGTAGCTTTCTGAAAGCAATATTATTTATTTAAACAATACGACATGCCCTCACACTAGTGCTGCATTACAGAGACGTTAAACAACCTCACAAAGAGGCTGAAATGATCAAACAGACTAGTTACCTATCCTTACTGATGTGGATGCACCTCTATCTGAAAATGGATAGATTTTAATTAAATGTTTTCTTTTTTCAAATGTTTTTCGCTTTTTAGGCGTCTGATGAAGAACAGGTGGTGTCTGGGATGAATGCTGGTCAAAGAGGAGCATGTCCTTTCCCCCAAACTGATGCAGCAGTGGTGTTAAAGGAGGAGGCTGCCCTGGATAATGTAGAAGATGCCTTTGCTGTGCTGATGGGGCTTCTTCGTGACTACATCAATTATGCTAAAGAGATCGTGAAAATTGGCAGCGATGCCCGATCTGTATTCATGGACTATGAAACAAACTGTAAGTGTATAATTTGTAAACAACAATGTAGTTATTTTATACCATAAAAAAGCAACCCAGCATGCTGGGTCAGACATAACCCAACTTGTTGGGTTAAAACAACCCAGTGCTGGGTTCGTCCCTTTTTGAGCCAGCGCTGGGTTGCCAAAATAACCCAAATTGGGTTGTTTTTAACCCAGCCGTTTTTAGAGTGTACAGATAAAGCAGCACAGTAAAGATTACATTAATATGAATGCATTAGTGAGAGCGATTGCGTGCATGAATTAATTCTACCTGGCAGCGTCTCTCTCTATTAGTAGTGAAGCTGTGGAATTTACTAGTTATTAAGAAATATATGCTTGAACAGTTTCTAAGCTATTTTGAGAAATCACAGAACAGTGTTGACAATACATTTCCGCGCTGAATGATTCTGTGTGCGTGATGTACGAGTTACTGTCTGTAATGTGTGTGTACGTTACAGTACAGCAGCGCATTAGATTAGAACGGCGATTAACGTACCTGTACAATAAGCCGTTTAAAACGTGCATTCTCCCGTTCAATGTCGAGCATCCAGTAATATAATCACACATGTCTTGTGGAGCGCTTTCAGAGTATGCATTTATTTGTCATTTGAACTGTTTGGAAACTGAGCGTAAACGTGGAAGTCCTTCAAAGATTTCTTATCCTGTTGCGCCCTCTATAGGACCAGCGACTCGTCGACGTCAAGCTTAAAGCGTCATGGCAGAGCACTGAAGTCCACTAGTCGCTGCAACCCCTGGAATCAAATGAAAAATTTATTTAAAGATGATGATTATACCTATTACCCGTTATAAATTAGGGTTGCAAAGGCGTGGAAAATTTCCGGTAAATTTCCAGAAACTTCCCAAAAATCCCTGGAATGTTTCCTGAAATTTACTGGAACTATTATAAATACAATATTTTAAGTTTATTGCAAAACATCGTGGAAGTGGGTGGAGCTAAAGAGGCCCGGACTCTGATTGGTGTGAGTTTCTGCACAGCATCATGGGTAATGTAGTTTCAGCTGTTAAACAATTATTTTTAACGTATCGCAAACAAAAGCACATACCCTCTTCCAGAGCCGACTGGTTGACGCCGTGGTGGTGAACAGGAGACATCTCAATTTGCTCCGATTGCGAGACAATAAACAGTGTTTTCAAAAAAGGGAAAATCATTTTGAATTATTAAAATAATGAATTTGTATTTATTATAGAATAAAAACCCCTTGCTACGTGTAACGTGTACTGCGTTAAGCTAACGGAGACTTGTTATAGCACCTGTATATCATTGCTCTTCTGTGGCTTTGTCCTCATTTGGATAAAAGCGTCTGCTGAATGGCTCGATGTAAATGTGTGAAAAGCATTTTTCATTATGCCCTTCAAAAACACAAGGACGCTAGCAATGCAATGTGCCAATATGCATGTTTCTGGACATGTACTAGGATAATAAACTAAATAACCCATCTCTACAGACTGTTTTTGAACCCTGATGCAGCAGAGCGGCGCAGTAACCAGAGCTGCTGGCCATCATCACGTGACCAGCTCTGGCTCGCATGCTTCCTCACTGATGCTGCTACATGCTACATGCTAACGCTAGTGAGAGAGATTACCAGAGGCTATCCAAGTGTCTGTGGGCTCGTACCTGCTCCGCACACGCTTCACCGGCGTTACTCACAGAGGTCCCCGCGGGGTCCAGTCGAGCCGATATTTATATTTACACGACATTAGCAACCTTTACTGACACACATCGCCATTTCCGTCCAGCACCGCAGAGCGCACCCGCCAGAACGGCCCGAGCGGAAACACGCGCAGCGACTGACTTCCGGCCCCGAGAAACCTCTCCCAGTTATTTAAACTACCCATAATTACCCAGTTCATTACAAACGTGCTCAATTTAATTATAGTATTCCCCCCAGTTGTTTATTTTGTCTTCAGTCTGAAGAAGCAATCAATCATTTATTTTGGGACTGTACTTATTGTAAACTATTCTGGGTTGGCTTTTCCTATTTTGTTAAAAAAATAAAAAAAAATCTTTGAATCTAGACCCTTCTCACTTTGAATTTATTATTAATTTGTTGCTATTTCTTGCCACATTTTACATTCTTAAATGTACATTCTCAAAGAAATTTTCAGGAACATGTGGCTATAAATGTAAACTCTTTAAGAAATTCTAATAATTCTATTGCGTGTGAGGCTCTTTCGCGGTGTGACTCTTATTGATTGTTTCCCAATTACACTTTATTGTTGGCATTCTGTCCAAAATCTCACAGCGGGTAGTGTCTCACACCAATTAGGCCTACTAAACAATACAATAAACGCACCGTAATACAAATACATAAACACACGGCTGCAGTGCATTAGAATAGTGAGTCCTTCCTATTATTATTAATTTGTTGCTATTTCTTGCCACATTTTACATTCTTAAATGTACATTTTCAAAGAAAACTCCTTCCTTTTTTATTTTCAGGAACATGTGGCTATAAATGTAAACTCTTTAAGAAATTCTAATAATTCTATTGCGTGTGAGGCTCTTTCGCGGTGTGACTCTTATTGATTGTTTCCCAATTACACTTTATTGTTGGCATTCTGTCCAAAATCTCACAGCGGGTAGTGTCTCACACCAATTAGGCCTACTAAACAATACAATAAACGCACCGTAATACAAATACATAAACACACGGCTGCAGTGCATTAGAATAGTGAGTCCTTCCTATTTTATAAGCTAACCTAGTATGCCTTGGATTAATGTATCTAACCCTCATTGTCTTTTGTTCTCATTTGCATTTGTAATTGTTTTTCTTTACTGCATCATAATGAAAACAAACTTCTCTCCGCTGGAACAGAGATAGGAAGATATGTATATACCGACGATGGGGCGTTGTGGAAGAGAGGAAGAAATGTAAAGAAGGTAAAGCAAAGAATGTAGAAGGCAATTAATACATTAGTGAAGACTCAGATTCGCTCTATAAAACTCAGGTAATTTTCAAGAAAAAAGACTCAAAGTAAATCTAAGGTATTGGAACAGGTTTCATAAATCTAGTTTCTGGATGTATGAAAATGAAATTTGGATTACATCCTCACAATATAGCAGACAACTATAAAAAGAGAATTAAATTCATCCAAAAATGAGTTTTGTTTTTCTGCTGAACATAAAAGATGATGTTTTAAAGAATGTGGGTAACCAAACTGTTGCTTGTAACCATTCATTTTCATTGTATTTTTATTTCCATACTATGGGAGTCAATGTCAAACGAAGGTGAGTAAATGATGACAAAATGTTTATTTTTGGATGAACATCCCTTTAATATACTCTGATCCTTGGCTGGGACTGATTTGGGGGGTGACCAGATCTCTATAATGAGAATATATACAATAGAGCTATAATAAGATCTGCAATAGACTGCATTCGTTCAGCTGCAGCATCACTGAAAAATAGGTTGAAAGTACACAATCCCAGGCTTTTAGGATGAAGTGCTGCTTTTAGATTGTCTCCAGTGGAAATGCATGGGAGAAATATCTTTGGAAAGCAGGTGAGTATCAACAAAAGGACACCAGAACAACGGATGTTCGTGATGGAATGTGAACAATGAGGCACAAATATGGGAATTTCTCATTTCGAAATTTGTCTGATAGCTAGTGTCAATATCAGCTTTAGCGCCATGATTATTCCCAATGCAATAAGTCTGCATTTGCTGGGGGAAAATAAATGATCATCAGAGAAGGATCTTTTAATATATCTATCTAACATGACCTGATGGCTACATTCCTCAATATGTAAAAGAACTTCAAAATGTTTATTCAGCAGAACGGATTGCATTTCAGGTGGATGGAAGAGCTTCATCCACTAAATGGTTATTTGCTCAGATTCTTTGTCTAGCTTTACAAACTTAGGAAATCTGACTCAAGACAGGATATTCTCACAGAAACCCTTCACATCTTGTTTAGCGTTTAACAACAAGGATTAAAGGTCTTCTTTTTGGCTCATGTGGAGGATAAGAGAAATTAAGTATACACTCTAAAAAAATGCTGGGTTAAATATAACCCAGCGCTGGGTTAAAAGACACCAGAACAACGGATGTTCGTGATGGAATGTGAACAATGAGGCACAAATATGGGAATTTCTCATTTCGAAATTTGTCTGATAGCTAGTGTCAATATCAGCTTTAGCGCCATGATTATTCCCAATGCAATAAGTCTGCATTTGCTGGGGAAAATAAATGATCATCAGAGAAGGATCTTTTAATATATCTATCTAATATGACCTGATGGCTACATTCCTCAATATGTAAAAGAACTTCAAAATGTTTATTCAGCAGAACGGATTGCATTTCAGGTGGATGGAAGAGCTTCATCCACTAAATGGTTATTTGCTCAGATTCTTTGTCTAGCTTTACAAACTTAGGAAATCTGACTCAAGACAGGATATTCTCACAGAAACCCTTCACACCTTGTTTAGCGTTTAACAACAAGGATTAAAGGTCTTCTTTTTGGCTCATGTGGAGGATAAGAGAAATTAAGTATACACTCTAAAAAAATGCTGGGTTAAATATAACCCAGCACTGGGGTTTATTTTGTCTTCAGTCTGAAGAAGCAATCAATCATTTATTTTGGGACTGTACTTATTGTAAAAAAAAAAAAAAAATCTTTGAATCTAGACCCTTCTCACTTTGAATTTATTATTAATTTGTTGCTATTTCTTGCCACATTTTACATTCTTAAATGTACATTTTCAAAGAAATTTTCAGGAACATGTGGCTATAAATGTAAACTCTTTAAGAAATTCTAATAATTCTATTGCGTGTGAGGCTCTTTCGCGGTGTGACTCTTATTGATTGTTTCCCAATTACACTTTATTGTTGGCATTCTGTCCAAAATCTCACAGCGGGTAGTGTCTCACACCAATTAGGCCTACTAAACAATACAATAAACGCACCGTAATACAAATACATAAACACACGGCTGCAGTGCATTAGAATAGTGAGTCCTTCCTATTTTATAAGCTAACCTAGTATGCCTTGGATTAATGTATCTAACCCTCATTGTCTTTTGTTCTCATTTGCATTTGTAATTGTTTTTCTTTACTGCATCATAATGAAAACAAACTTCTCTCCGCTGGAACAGAGATAGGAAGATATGTATATACCGACGATGGGGCGTTGTGGAAGAGAGGAAGAAATGTAAAGAAGGTAAAGCAAAGAATGTAGAAGGCAATTAATACATTAGTGAAGACTCAGATTCGCTCTATAAAACTCAGGTAATTTTCAAGAAAAAAGACTCAAAGTAAATCTAAGGTATTGGAACAGGTTTCATAAATCTAGTTTCTGGATGTATGAAAATGAAATTTGGATTACATCCTCACAATATAGCAGACAACTATAAAAAGAGAATTAAATTCATCCAAAAATGAGTTTTGTTTTTCTGCTGAACATAAAAGATGATGTTTTAAAGAATGTGGGTAACCAAACTGTTGCTTGTAACCATTCATTTTCATTGTATTTTTATTTCCATACTATGGGAGTCAATGTCAAACGAAGGTGAGTAAATGATGACAAAATGTTTATTTTTGGATGAACATCCCTTTAATATACTCTGATCCTTGGCTGGGACTGATTTGGGGGGTGACCAGATCTCTATAATGAGAATATATACAATAGAGCTATAATAAGATCTGCAATAGACTGCATTCGTTCAGCTGCAGCATCACTGAAAAATAGGTTGAAAGTACACAATCCCAGGCTTTTAGGATGAAGTGCTGCTTTTAGATTGTCTCCAGTGGAAATGCATGGGAGAAATATCTTTGGAAAGCAGGTGAGTATCAACAAAAGGACACCAGAACAACGGATGTTCGTGATGGAATGTGAACAATGAGGCACAAATATGGGAATTTCTCATTTCGAAATTTGTCTGATAGCTAGTGTCAATATCAGCTTTAGCGCCATGATTATTCCCAATGCAATAAGTCTGCATTTGCTGGGGAAAATAAATGATCATCAGAGAAGGATCTTTTAATATATCTATCTAATATGACCTGATGGCTACATTCCTCAATATGTAGTCAAAACAACCCAACCGCTGGGCATTTTTTTTAGAGTGTAGTGAGATAAGGCTTTAAAGTACTCAAGAATACATTTTAAAGTGGAAATGAAGGGGTAAATGAAAAAGCAGACGCAAGAAAGGAAGGGAAGACATAGGGAGAAGAAGTGATAAACTTTTGTGGCAAAAGAAGAGATGATGCAATAATTTCTCGCATTTGTATAGGACACAGCTTTGCAGCTTTGAATCAGACTTAAAGAATGCTAATGCATAATACAGGATGGTGCAGCGTAGATTACTGGAAACTGTTGAACACGTTCTTCTAAATGTGCAAGTTATAATAAGCTCGCAGATAAGGTTAATGACATATATGTAGGAATAAAGAGGTTACCATTACAGAACTGTAAGTGACCACTGCTTTATTAGATTAAAGAAATCAAGTTTGATTAAGATTTTTCCTTCTACGTCAGCGCTTCATACTCCATCCCAGCAGGTGGCAGAAATGCACCATAGCTGGTTTGAAAACCATCATTAAATTTAATAGAAGACATTTCTCTGAGTCCAGTAGACAATGCAAAGGCAGACTCTTAGGAAACTCCACAGTCAAAATGATGAAATCCCTTCAATGCAGCACTTTCAACAGCTAATATAACGTCTACCAATACTGGACATTTCATGCATTGTATTTAGATGCTGCGAGAGTTAAACCAACCTCATCCATAGGTGTTTGCCAAATTTGCCAAATGTATGGTGAAGCAACAGGAGACTGAGGCAGAGCCGGCGGAGCAGGACGCCAAGGCAGAGCAGGGAGCCTGGGCGGAGCCAACAGAGTAGAGAGCTGAGGCGGAGCATAGAGCCAGGGAGGAGCGGAGAGCCAGGGCAGAGCTGGAGCCCACCTTGGTGAAGCAGATGGAGCTGAAAAGCACCAGAGCAGGGCAGAAGACCACCACGGCGGAATAGACGGATCTGGAAACCAGGGCTAAGACTGAGACCTCGGAGGAACTGAAACATAAGAAACAAACAGTGTACACGGAGAGTTCATTAATGGTTTTCTTGGCCGCAACGGACAGTGTTGAAAGTTTATTGATGGCCTCCTTGGTAGTTACTGGACAGACAAATGGTTCAAACTTAGATGCAGTGGTAGAGACAAACAGTCCATAATTTGATTCATTAGGAAAAACTGGATGGGCAGACTGTTCATAATTAGACTCATTGACTGAAACTAGCAAGACAGATAAATCAAAATCAAATTCAACAGCAGAATTTAGACAGACAGACAGTTCAGAAACAGCATCTTTGGCCGTAATAGGGTGAGCAGAGAGATCAGGGAGAGCCCTTTTGACCATTGCTGGGCAGTCAGAGAGTTCAGAAACAAACTCCTTGGTCATTACAAGACAAACAAAGAGTTCGGGACCGGCCTTCTTTGCCAGGATAGGGCAGTTACAGAGTTCAGAATCGACCCCCTTGGTCAGAACAGGACAGAATGAGAGTTCAGAAACAGCCCTCTTAGCCATAACAGGACAGGCAGAGAGTTCACAGACGGCCTCCATAGCCATGACAGGACAGTCAGGGAGTTTGGGATCGTACTTATTGGTCATGGCAGGGCACTGAGTGAATTCAGAGGCAGTCTTAGCGACCGTAACAAGCAGAGCTGAGAATTCATGATTGAATTCTAGGTCCAAGACTGATTTGACAGGGGATTTACTGACAGTCTCCATGACCTTGTCAGGACAGACAAAGAGTTTATTAATGGGCACCCCTGTCTTAAGAGGAACTGAAGCAAACACCCCCACCACCTCTAGAGGTTCTGCAGTAGTAGCAATAGGAGCTACAACAAACTGGGAGTTCAGAGACAGCACTTGCGGCCATAACAAAGGTATCTGGAAACAGGGAGAATTCAAAACTAGTGTCCGTGGTAGAAACCGAGGCAACAGGGAACACTGAGAGCTCAGGGGAGAGTGCTGCTACGGTCTCGGAAGGAGTTGGAGCGGAGCTCTGGGGCGAGAGCGGGCACTAGACTGAGCTCGGGGGCTGGAGCCTGCACTGGACTCTGGTCTAGAACAGATACTCGGGAACAGGAGCCCTCTCTGGGCTAAACTCGGGAACAGGAGCCCTCTCTGGGCTAGACTCGGGAACAGGAGCCTCCTCTGGGCTAGACTTGGGATCAAAAGCCTTCTCTGGGCTAAACTTGGTTTCAGGAGCCTCCTCTGGGATAGACTTGGGATCAGATTCGGGGCATAGAGTGGGCACCACCACCTCGGGAGATTCTGCAGCAAAGGCTGCCACCTCTGGGGAAACTATGGTGGTGTGTGCAGCCAAAACACAGAGAATGGCTGTAGCCATAACTGGCAGGACAGAGAGTATATCATCTATTTCCAAGACAGTCAGTGTTGTGCCTGGGGAACTGGGGTGATTAGTGGCCAGCAGGCTCGAGAGCATTGAAACCATGTCACTTGAGAACGTTGAACCCGCTGTGCTTGAGAGTGCTGAAAGCTTAGAATCTGCATGGCTACTGAGCGTAGAGTCTGCGTGGCTCTGGAACGTAGAGACCCTTGGAATGCCAGCAGCTCGCACCGACACCAACTGAGTGTCCTCCACGCTGGATGCCAGCCTCGAACAACTTGGGACTGACTTTGTGTCTTCAAATGCAACATTCACTCTGGAACACTGGAGTGGCATCCATGATGGCTGAAGACTGTGGCCCGACATCGCTAAAGGCTGGAGGCTCTGGTGTGGCGGCCCGGACATGAACATTTACATTTACATTTAGTAATTTAGTCACTTTTATCCAAAGTGACTTACAAAGTAGAAGGAATCAGACCAACGAGAGAGTAACAATATACAAGTGCTGTGACAAGTCTCAGTTAGTCTATTACAGTGCACATAGCAAGATTTTTTTTTTTTTATAAATAAATTAGACCAAAACGAATAGAACAGAATAGGTAAGTGCTAGTATTAATTGGTCAGCTGCTCGGATTGAGATAGGCAGGTTGTTCCACCAGCTGGGGACAGTCCAGGAAAAGGTCCGTCAGAGTGACTTTGTACCTCTTTGGGATGGCACCATGAGGAGTCGTTCACTTGCAGAACACAAGCTTCTGGAGGGAGCGTAGGTCTGAACTAGCAAGTTTAGGTATATTGGTGCAGCGGCAGTGGTTGTCTTGTAGGCAAGCATCAGTACCTTGAATTTGATGCGAGTGGCTATTGGCAGCCAGTGCAAGCTGATGAAGAGAGGTGTGACGTGAGCTTTCTTCGGCTCATTGAAGACCACTCTGGCTGCTTCATTCTGTATCAGTTGCAGGCTTGATAGTACATGCAGGAAAGCCCCTCAAGAGAGAAGTACAATAGTCCAGTCTGGAGAGAACAAGAGCTTGGATAAGGAGTTGTGTGGTCTGCTCTGTTATGAAGGGTCTAATCTTCCTAATGTTGTTTAAGGCAAACCTGCAGGACCGGGCCGTTGTAGCTATATGGTCTGTGAAGCTTAACTGATCATTCATCACAACTCCAAGGTTCCTGGCTGTCCTGGAAGGAGTAATGGTTGACGAACCTAGCTGTCTAGAGAGGTTGTGATGAAGTGCTGGGTTGGCTGAGACCACGAGCAGCTCTGTCTTAACAAGGTTGAGTTGAAGGTGATGATCCTTCATCCAGTCATAAATGTCTGTCAGACAGGCTGCAATGCGGACAGCTACTGTCGGATAATTTGGTTGGAATGAGAAGTAGAGTTGAGTGTCATCAGCATAGCAATGATAGGAAAAGCCATGCTTCTGAATGACAGATCCTAAAGATGACATGTAGATGGAGAAGAGAAGTGGTCCAAGCACTGAGCCTTGAGGAACCTCAGTAGCAAGAAGTTGTGACTTAGAAACCTCACCCCTCCAAGACACCCTGAAGGACCTACCAGAGAGGTAAGACTTGAACTACTAGAGTGCGGTTCCTGAGATGCCCATCTTCATTAGGGTGGACAGTAGGGCTGGGCAAAAAAATCGATTTTCCGATTAATCGTATTTTAAAATGACATCGATTCGATATCGATTCTCAAAAGCCGCGAATCGATCTTTTCCAGTATATATTTCAGCGATGTTACAACAGAAATCCCGTCATTCATTCAGCACTTATCATGGCAATACGCGCAATTCGCAATGCTCAGGTGAAATACTATAGTAATACTATAAATCTGCGGAAGCATTTGATATCACGTATAAGGCGCCATGATTTCCGCAATGAATGAATGGCGGATGGTGCGGCACACTTTTTTGTTTACTACACACATACTAAAGCGCGGATGACGCTCGCGGTGTTTTCATATCATATCACATAACACAGCAGCTGGAAGTTCTTCACGGCAACCCGTCAAAATAAAAGTTTAGTTTAACGTTCTACTGTCAGAATATATTACTATTTAGCAGTCTTAAGACTCAATACTACTACTGCTATAAATATTAATAAATCTTAATTTTTAAAGGAATAATCACATCTGTTTTCTTTTTAATTTTAACACTAAACCTCTGTTGTGCAGCACTCTGTTTGCCAAAAAATAAAAGGGTTTATTTTAATTTGATTAGGATAAATTAATTTAATGTTTTATGCCTTCATCTGATTACCAGAAAAATTAAGAACATTTTATAGGGCCCTATTATTTTTAAAAAAAGGACCCTATACAAAAAAAAGAATAGGTTTAAAATACAGGCATGTGGTTCTTAATTTCTTTTTA
>NW_015506910.1:28404-33162 GCF_001515645.1 Sinocyclocheilus grahami
CGTTCTACTGTCAGAATATATTACTATTTAGCAGTCTTAAGACTCAATACTACTACTGCTATAAATATTAATAAATCTTAATTTTTAAAGGAATAATCACATCTGTTTTCTTTTTAATTTTAACACTAAACCTCTGTTGTGCAGCACTCTGTTTGCCAAAAAATAAAAGGGTTTATTTTAATTTGATTAGGATAAATTAATTTAATGTTTTATGCCTTCATCTGATTACCAGAAAAATTAAGAACATTTTATAGGGCCCTATTATTTTTAAAAAAAGGACCCTATACAAAAAAAAGAATAGGTTTAAAATACAGGCATGTGGTTCTTAATTTCTTTTTATTAATTCACCATTTGTAAACTGATGTTTCCTGTTCATTTTTTAGAAATATCAATAGCATTTGTATTAAAACTATATTCACTGAATGTAATCAAAAAAGTCGAGAATCGAATCGAATCGAGAGCTTGCGAATCGGGACATCTGAATCGATACCCAGCCCTAGTGGACAGGACGATCTGGTGATTAACGGTGTCAAAAGCAGCAGACATACCCAGCAAGATGAGTACTGAGGATTTGGAAGCTGCTTTTGCCAGATTCAGGGCTTCAGTAAACGAAAGCAGTGCAGTCTCAGTTGAGTGGCTGCTTTTGAAGCCAGATTGGTTGCTGTCCATGAGGTTGTTCTGTGCAAGAATCATAAAGAGTTGGTTGAACAAAACTCACTCAAGTGTCTTTGCAATGAACGGAAGAAGGTATACCGGTCTGTAGTTTTCTAAAAGTACTGGATTTAGAGAGGGTTTCTTAAGCAGTGGGGTTACCCGAGCCTACTTGAATGCTTTAGAAAATGTACCAGAGCGAAGAGAGGTGTTGATAATGTGAGTGAGCGCGGGTATAACTGAAGAAGAAATTGCCTGAAGGAGGTGAGTGGGGATAGGATCAAACAGACAGGTAGTAGGATGATTGGAAAGGATAAGTTTAGAAGGCAAAGGCAAAAGAGTAATCCACAAGTCAGGCAATGGTCAGGGCAGGCAGCAAACAATCATAAACATGAAACATTCCAGGGATCAAAACACGCAGGCAAGGAAACACAGAAACTTAGGAACCACGGAAGAGCTATACAACATTCAATCACCAGCGATGTGTGCATGTGTGCATGTGTGTGTGCTATTCTTATGGTTTGAGACTGACGAGGTGATAAGAGACAGGAGATTGCAACTGATGGTGAGTCCGGGCAAAGGATTATGGGAAATGGAGTCCGGGGCGAATGGTAAAAGATACAGGATGGGGTGCCCTCTAACAGAGCTCGCGGGCACTCCAGCTAGAGATTGTGACACTAGCACAGACCTTACCACATTTAACATTCATCTACTCCACAGTTCATCATGTTGACGGAGTGTACATTGACGGAGTGTACACCTGTACAGACGTATTTCTGATTAATTGTTTTTGTGTTTCACCAGCATTACTTTGGCCCACTGATGGTCATAGTTATCGAAACTGAAACAGATTGAGATAGGCAAGAAATTTGGCTAATGTATGCCTGGAAGAACATGTGAAATACCACCAAAACCTTTTAAGGAAACGTCTGTAATCAATGATTTAGATTGTTCTACATTAGTTAAACATTTGTCCGGTGAAAAAATGTTTGCACAATCATTTGCACAAATAAAGCTTCTTTATTGGTAACCATAATTCCATGAAGAACCTTTAACATCCATGGAACCATTCTATTGGACAAAAGGTTTGTTAGTGGAAATGTTTCTTCAGATTATTAAAATATTCCTAACACTAAGAATAAAATGGTTATTTTAAAGTCGGCATGAAACGGAAGTTGCGATTGTCTTTTCTTCTCTACTGTTACATATATCCGAGTGAAACGGCAACTGAAATGAGAGGGCGGGACTTGATTTCGTCCTTCGGGAATTGATTGGATCGTTGGAAGGTGGGGCGTTGGCAACAAAATGGAGGCAGATCTGAATGCCAGTTTGCAGTTAGTGGTGGGGGATTTCTCTCTGAATGACTGCCTGAATGACTGAGCGCGTCCTCCATCAGGTTGTCATACTCATGAAAAAAATTAGTTTGCGATGTCCTAAGAGTAATATTGTCGTAATATCCTAATGTCTTTTCAATGTTTAAGGGTAACGTACTCCCTCGTGACTGGTGTCAGTACTATAATAAAGTGAAGCATCAGCTAGCTTCAGCTTTTCCCCGTCGTTTATCCCAGCGTTTACCCCTCACGTCACTAGCTCCGCCCTAGCGCCGTAGCTCGTGACCGGAAGAGGAGTCGTTTTGAGGAGGAGGGGAGGTTAACGTTTTTGATTAAAGATTACGAGGGCACATGAATTAAAAAAAAAAAAAGAAGTGCATGGATAAATTATTTATAATAAACACTACAGTATTCCAATAAAAAATAAGAATTTTCAATTTTGATTTCATGGTGACTTTAAGGTTGTTTTATGGTTATTTAACTTTTCTGGTGACTCAGGGTTCATGTGACCTGATTCGTTGAAATACATTGTGTGTAAATGTTAAAAGTCCAATTTACATTTGTTAACTTAAAGTTTTAAAAAACAACAACTTTGGTACAAATTAAACCAATGCGGAGCTCAGCATTTTGTGGTATATTCAGTGTTGGGGAGTAACTAGTTACATGTAACGGAATTACATAATTTAATCACAAAATAAATGTTATTGTAATCAGTTACAGTTTCTTAAGCAAATGGTAACGATTACAAAGGGGGTTTTCACATACACCCACATACAGATTTGTCTGATTTCTTTCATGAATTGCAGTGACTGCTCTAAAATATGAGACGCCAGTGTTTCAGGAGTTTAGGACACGTGCTTATTCGATAACTGTTTTATTTCCTATTTGGGTTTATGTATATTGATTATTGAAGATGAACTTTTTTCAAAAGCATTGTTAGATGCCAGTGTTTCCTGTCATAGCTGTGCGAAGATTTGATTTCAAAACAGTATCGTTACGGTTTTAAATCTGTATTTAACCTCAGAATGATCTCAAAGTAATATTTTGTGGTGGCTGTGCTTAAATGATAAAAATCTTATTTCAGTTGATGAAGGATTCTGAGCGTAAGGGTGCCTGCTTTACATGTTTGAAAATGATTAACAGTTGAAAACATTAGATATTTAGAAAAGTAATCAGTTACATTACTTTAATGAAGTGATTGAAATAGTTACACTATACTTATTACATTTTAAATAGGGTAACTTGTAACCTGTAACCTATTAGGCTACATTTCCGAGTAACCTGGAGGTTCAAAAAAGGAATATTTGGGCTACTTTTGTATTTAAACGCAAGCATGCTGCATTCAGGAGGCCGAATCAAAAGCAGATGTCTTTTGAAAGATGATTAATCCCCCAAAAATGACAACGAAACAGCAAGTGTGGTGAAAGCTGCATTGATTGCATTGCAGTGTGTGCTTCAGCTGAGCTGCAGTCTGGCGCACTGACCGCTCTCAGAGCTGCAGGAACCCAATGGCAAGCCCAGTCACCCGCGGGGAATAAATGGTGAGGTCTGACACGTCTTTGTTAGGGGGAAACATTTGGACGGCGACGTCGCAAAGATGGTGCGTGGAGTTTATGGCAGTCTGCGGAAAGAAGAATACTTCGCAGGACTGCTTCTGCTCGCGGCGGCGGGGTTTGGGCTCTTGATGCATGAAGTCACGGCTTTGCCTGTCTGGAGACTTGAGGTATGCTGGAGTTTCATCAGAACGATCATTTCAGACGCGCAAACTCTAGACACGCGTCAAGGCGGCTCAGGGTCGTCACGCATGATGTGATACTATCCATCGAAACCCTCGAGTTATAAAACTACAAGTCGTAAGCGGTCGTCCATAAAATACATTAAAAAAGCGCAACGGAAAGGGACGCGTCGTGCTTAAAACGCAGCGCTGGTGGCGAGACGCGACGCGCCGCAGTGATGAGCGGCCCCTGACTGACGGCAGTTATGACTTCTTCTGCGGTGCATTCGTGCGTTTTCTGCTGCGCTTGCTTTTCTTTGTGTGTTTCTCTTCTACTTTTACATCCTGAAACGTTCTTGGATGCACTTTTGGCAATTCCAAACAATGCATTTTGGTGTTTTGTGGCTTTAGGCTTCTTCACTTTGACTGATCCATACTAGTGTAACCCTTAGCAAAACAAAAACACTTACACAATATTTAAAATATCCTGCTGTTCTCCTTTCTCTTCCAAGAAACAGGACAACTCATTTTCCACTCACAGGCTTCTCCAAAGTTGTGTCCTATAAAACTCTCCCTAGATTGAGTGCATCTACTCCTCCTAATACCACCTGCGAGGAGGTCTGAAATGCCTGGAGAGAACTTTCCATTCATCACTAGGCAGGGTGCTTGGAGGCACATGTCGTCCTGGAAGTATGGGCACTCCCGAATCATGAGCCTTGAACACCTTGTGAATATAGGCATGAAATAAAAACGACACTAAATGCATGTTGTAGAACAATTCATCTGTGCATGTTTAGACTTCAAAATGTTTAATCAAAATGTCTTAACTGGACTGACTATGTCATGTCTCTGGTGACGTGTGCAGGACTTCATTTAGTGCACTTAATAGATGAGACGGAGCTTGTTTCTTCATCAAAATGGATTTGGAGAAATTTAGCATCCCTTGCTCACCAGTTGATTATCTGCAGTGAACGGGTGCCGTCAGAACGAGAGTCAATTAATATCTTGTGAACAAAACCACACTTTGATGGTCCTCACTGATGGCTTCACACGGTTGATGAG
>NW_015506910.1:33365-35384 GCF_001515645.1 Sinocyclocheilus grahami
CTGAGACACTGATGCAATGCTACATTTCTACAAACCTGATGAAGATAAAACTCATCCTAATCTCTGATGGCCCGATGGTGATTACATTTTCAGCAAAAAATGTTTTGGGTTAACTATTCCTTTAAACCTCACTTTTGAATGCCACGCTCTCATCTCAACATCCAATCAACAACTGATGCATAGAACCAAGTACTCACCTGTTTTGCTTTTTCAATAATCACTCAGATGTACTGTAAGTCACAATACAAAAGAAAAGATCTGTCACTACTTTTATTTCATTGTGACTTTAAAGTGAAATTTTAGTGCTTCATATATTGTTTGCAAAAAATATTTAATGGGAATAGCCTACAAATCTGCATTTGAATGGGTGTCAAAGGAGACGGCAGCTGTTAACTAACTAACCTAACACAATAACCCTAACCCCTTGCCTGCCACAACTAGCAATAGCATGAGCCAATCATGGTTTACAGTGGTGACGTAAATAAAGGTTACTGGCTATTTACTAATAAAAGATAACGAATCCTTCTGAATGTCCTGTCCTGTTAAACTTCTTGTCAACACAGGACAGTGCTCTTCAAGTGACTTCATTAAGTCTAAATAGCCCAGATACAATCCCAGACAGATCTCACTGTCCTTTCAAGATGCAGTATTGGCACTTCTTGTTATTATGTGCAATACTGAATGTAGATGGAAGGTACAGTACCATACTATGCTCCATCTGTAGTAGTTATATAATCAGTCTTTTCTGAAATATGTGTATTGGCAAGGATAGTATGACTTTAGTTTACCCATCAGTGTGTTACTGACGCCTCGACTGTCTCTAGGATTTTAACCCTTGCATTACTTGGTGTCCAAGGTTTTTCAGTCTGACTGGTTTATGGAAGTGTTGACGATTTCGTTTGGGATATTTAGCTATTTGCTTTGGCATATTACTACACTGTCTCAGTAAATCTACAAACGTATCCAGTCCACATCTCAGACCTTTCTATTTCACAGAAGACTTTTCTGGGTCTAGCAGTGTTACACAATTTACAGTCAGCAGTGGCAGCTCATGACTGAGCGTTAAATCTGCTCATGGCCAACAGTTGAGAAAGCTGTCAGACGCAGTGAAAGAATAAGAGTAGCTCTTTCGATTTGTATGAACAATATGAACATCCGTTTTGGAAAGTGTCTGGTCATTCGGTCATCACAAAAGTAGCTGGGAAGAGAGTTTGTCTTTGTCATGGCATCGATAAGGCTCTGAAGAATCGCATTTTGGATTTGGAAAGGCTTTAACAATTAATTACAGCAACTCTCTTGTGTATTATGTTATGTGTTTGTTTGAACAGATCACTTGATTGATTGTTTGTGCTGAGGTCAGCCACTGTCAAACATGGTTCCTTGTCCATTAAAAGCATCTTGAACTGTGAATCTTGTGAGCAGCTGGAGATTGAATATAGGCCACAGTGTCTTCTCATGTACCGTTATGCAGTGTGGTGCTACAAAGAAAAGAGTCTTCGAGAGTACCAACCATGTGAAGAGGAAAGCAGCCAAACCTCAAGACACTTGGATCAAGCTGCTACCTACAGATTTATCCTTTTTCTGTTCCTGAATCTAACAGCATGACATGCAAGGCCATTTCTAGGCATAGGCGAGCTAGGCGGTCGCCTAGGGCGCCACCAGCTGAAGGGCGCCAATGAGCGCACGTACTGGCACTTTTAGCAGGGTTGTGATAAAGAGTGGCATGGTCACCCTGAAATATGAGTGCTGCCCCCACTGGATCCCCCAACATTATTGGGTTAGAGCAGTGTTTCCCAACCGGGGTGAACATTTTTTAAAATATTTTTAATTTGCTAAAATGTTCAGAAAAGCATCTATTATATAATATCAATTTCTGATGTCACCAATAATTAGAGATGCACCGAAATTTCGGCTGCCGAAAATTAGTTTACTGCTCAGGTTTCACTTTCATGTGGTGTGACGCTCTGCGTGTTATCGCTCAGTCGCTCCACTCGTATACCGTTCATGCTCATCGGAACA
>NW_015506910.1:35962-36998 GCF_001515645.1 Sinocyclocheilus grahami
CAGTTCTTCCCTGTTGTACCGAATATCAACACTTTTCAAATTATCTCATCGAAGTTAGAAGTTCAAATATTGTGACAATTAATTTTGTAGGGTGCCACAAGTTTGTTAAAATTTCCAAAGGGTGCCGCGACTAAAAAAAGGTTGGGAAACACTGGGCTAGAGTACTGTCAATCTGACGATGCCTGTATGCCACTAGATCAGAGAGCTGTCAATTGCTGCCTGATTGTTGCATGCAAAGTTTGCATTTGGAGCGCTCAACAACGCCGTTAGATCAGTGGGCTCTGTCAGTGCTTTGGCAAGGTAACACTTTTTTTTGCCACGCAATAAAGCTAAGTTCAAAGGCCAATTTAAAATATTGGTACAGTAAATAAAGTGCACAAAATCAGTATTTTGTTTAGGCAGTATTTGTGGCACTTTTGTGGCACATTTGTCCAAATATTTGTGGCCCATTTGTCCAAAAGGTGTGCGTTTTTTGCGCCAATGCATTGTTAAAGTATCAGCATGTCATGTAATATTCCCAAATAAACTTTAACATCCAATTAAAAAATTAGATTAGATTAGATTAGATTCAACTTTATTGTCATTGCACATGTAAGGTACAATATACAGATACTATGGACATAATTTACAGATTTTTAAATACTATCAGCATGATATACAGATCGGTGTACTATGAACATATGAACATACTGGATTATGTAATAAGTTTATGTACACTATAAGCAGAAAAGTATGAACATATGAACATCATTTACAAATGAATATGTTAGCGATACATTAAGCTGTACAAAACACAAGTGCAATGGACATTTAAAAAAGTGCATAGAAAATATTCCAGTGTGCAAATGGATCATTCAGTATTCTGGATGTACAGACAGTAGTGCAAGTAATAACAAGTGTAACAGTTTTTTTTTTTTGGTAAACCAGATGTAGTGATGAGTAGGGGTGAGGAGTGTGAGTGTGGTGTGTGGGGGGGAGTCAGCGGGCAGAATTCAGTAAGGAGACAGCTGTAGGGAAAAAGCTGTTCCTAAGTCTG
>NW_015506910.1:39281-40375 GCF_001515645.1 Sinocyclocheilus grahami
TTGATGGTCCTCACTGATGGCTTCACACGGTTGATGAGGGGTGAATACTTAGGGGTGAGAAACAAAGAAAGGTGATCAGACTGTCCCAGGTGGGGGAGGGGGGTCGCGATGTAAGCTCCATCAATGTTTGTGTAAACATGATCCAAAGTTTTGTCTCCTCTAGTGTGGCAGGAAACATGCTGATGAAATTTAGGGAGCACTGTCTTTAAGTTGGAGTGATTAAAATCACCCGCGACAATAAATGCAGCCTCCGGGTGAGCAGTCTGTTGTTTACTAATGGCCGCATGCAGTTCGTTCATAGCAAGCTTGGCATTAGCATCCGGTGGAATATAGGCTGCAGTTATAATGGTGGAAGTGAACTCCCGTGGCAGATAAAAAGGTCTACACTTAACCGTGAGAAACTCTAGGTTAGCTGAGCAGTGTCTCCCAACAATGACAGAGTTCGTACACCAAGCTTTGTTAACATAAATGCACAATCCTCCGCCTCTGGTCTTGCCGGAGTCATCTGCCGTCCTATCTGCCCAGAGCGTGTAGCGTCCGGCTAGCTCAATAGCATTATTGGGTACGTCGCTGTGTAGCCATGTTTCTGTGAAAACCATGACGTTGCAATCCAGAAGTCTCTTACTGTGGGTGATGCAAAGTTGTATCAATAGATCTGCTGTTGGAATTATTACTTGCTGCTAAGAAGGAATATTTTGTTTTCTGCCTATTTCTACGTTATATTTTTGTTTGCGTTTGTATTTTTGATTGCACTTTCTGGTAATTATAATAACTGCCCTCGGCTAAGAAGGAGCGCGTGTAATTTAATTGCTCCCTTCCTGCGTTTAAGTGCGAACTGTAGTTTCGATTGGAGGAATTGCCCTGCTATAGACTATTGGCTGTGCTAATTAGAAGGCGGCCACAGCTGTTTTCACTTTAGTGTCTTAGACTGTGTATTTATCTGATGTCTGTGCGCTGACGTGGAAGCATCAGCGGAAGCATTCAGGCCTCCTGGTGTGAAAGACCAACGAATGTAAAGACCTGCGACTTTACCTGCGCGACTTCACCGAGCAACGAAATCGCCCAGGCACTTAAGTATATTTTTGCTCTTCCCT
>NW_015506910.1:43998-68752 GCF_001515645.1 Sinocyclocheilus grahami
TTTGGGTTAACAAAGGGGTTTTATAGGTTTGACTGAAATAATAATGCAATAACTGACACTTTAAATCAATGTTTCAAGAAACAACAACACATTTTTTTTTACAAAAAACAGATAAAGACAAAAAAGTAGCCATTGATAATTTCTAAACAATATGTAGTAGTATAGTATATAGTATCCAAATCAAAATGTAATAAAATTAATTTATGTGTGATTTATGTGTAAATTATGTGCAATGTCTTAATCACTAGGGATTGTTTAGGGCTATACAGGCATCTAGTGGCAACACAATGATATTACAGATACTAAATTGTGCAAAATGTTTATCTTAACAGTCAATTTACAAATAATGCATTCAGATTTGTGGAACTCAAATTGGCTAGAAACGGCCCTGATATGATTAGTTGTATAGGCCTATATCCTGATATCCTGCATGTGGAGAAAATGACCTGCAATTCCAAGAAAACACAATGATCAGAGACTCTTTCCAGGTCATTACCCAGGAAAAGGCTGCTTGGCGGCATTATCCCTGTATTCAGTGTATGCTAAATTACCTTTAATCCACTTTCTTCGCATTCATCCTCATCTGGTTTACTTGCTACTTACTTCTTCAAACAAAAAGTCCTTGAATATGATTCAAAGATTTGATGTCATGTATTTTGCAAAGTTATCCGTATCCATCCTCTGATCCCACACATGAGAACTGTCCTCAAGGTTATGCATATATCCAAGTACATACACGTAATCAACGAGCCAGGTTATTGCTACCAAACATAGTAATCATTTGCTGACTTGCTGGCCATCATTAGCAGTGTATAGGGGAAAGGATCTTTTAAAAGTAATGCATTGCAATATTACTCCATAAAAAAGTAACTAATTACGTGACATAGTTACTTTTTATAGCAAGTAATGCATTACGTTACTTTTGCGTTACTTTTTGTCTCCTGAGCTGGGCTTGCTTTTTTATGTTTTAAAAACAAAAAACCCCAAAGTTATATTTTTGGCAACTCTAAAGACCCTTTCACACCAAAAGTGAAATGAATAAACTTTAGGCTGAAGGAAGTGCCTCTTACTCCCAATTTCTCTCAGCACAGAGACAGGAGAGCTCAGTGAATAAATGGGAAAACAAAGTAACTGGCATTACTTATTTGAAAAAGTAACTCTGATATTTTGCTGTAAATCTAAAAGCAATGCGTTACTTTACTTGTTACTTTAAAAAAGTAATCTGATTATGTAACTTGCGTTACTTGTAATGCGTTATCCCCAACACTATAGGTTATATGAAAAATGTTGGTCAGTAGTCAAACATTTCTGTGGATTTCATTGCAGACCAAAACAAGTCTCTGCTCTCTTTGCCACCACAGACCATTTCTCTATAGCATTATTCTCCACAAACCATTAAGTTCCCAGTATACTAGACTTTAAATGCCAATCTTTGCCGTACTTCAAGGTGTTATTGCCAGTCGAACAGAGAAGCTGAAACGCTAAATGAGGAAATTAGCTGAAGGTTTAACAGTAGAGCAGAGCTCTGTGGAAATGCACCTGCTGGCTTATCTTTGATCCTGTGGTTGCTTGGGACCTTCTTTTCTCTCAACTGCGAGTGACTGGAATGCACACAGCAAACAGTCCTGGAAGGCTCCATGTGCCAGCTGCAGAAAGCCGCATGAATTCCAGTTGACATTGACATTGGCAACCAACACCAAACCTCAGAGTTGGGCAAATAATGTGGCTCCAAATCATGTCCTGCTAAAAAAAACTTTTTATATATTTAGTGATGCTTTTAAAATGGCATTCTAAGAATTTGCACTTGTTGCTCTTGAAGACTACAGTTTATGAAGGCTTGTATTATTATTACAATAGTACGGAGCAGTAATACTCATGTATTCTGGATAAGTCACCCATGTATTAGCTTCATATGTTTCTTGAAATGCACTCATGTCCCATTGTGTTTCTTCTTGGTTCATGGGGTTCTGGGGATCTCTGAATAAATCTTTAGACAGTCCTGCGAGCGTCTGCTTTGGCATGTAGTTGCACCAACCCGCAAAGAGACCTTACTCAAGTCTCAAACTCTTTACATCACGAGGTCAAGGGTAGCTGAACACATATTGTATGATTAAACTAGGCGGCAAGCTGATCGCCCCAAAACAATGTCATTTGTGACTTCCACTCCGTCAATGTATCTTGGACCTAAAATACGTCTTTCCATTTTCAATTATTTTCCACTGGAAAAGAATTTAAGTCTTGCTTGCCAAGAGTGCAGCTTAAAAAACCACGTCTGCTTGTAAATGCATGTGATATAAAGGCAGGCCTTAGAGTCTGGTCTGAAAGTGAACCAGTTCAGGAATGTCCCCTCTGCCCTGTCGGATCAAAATAGTCTCCGTCTCCTCTAGTTATAACTATCTTAACTTTACTGCTCTTATCAGCGTTTGCAAGTGGGGTCTGCTCGCTTTTTATCTTTTAAAACACTCAGACTCGGGCACTCCATCGACACTTGACCCTTGACTGCTCCGGGTGTGTGTTCTCGGTGTGTGTGTTCACTGCTGTGTGTGTGTGCACTTTGGATGGGTAAATGCAGAGCACTAATTCCGAGTATGGGTCACCATACTTGGCCACACGTCACGTCACTTTCACTGTCACTTTCACTTTCACTTTTCCAGAAGATTGAGATAACAGTCAGCAAAGGACTTTACAGCACCTATAGAAAATCTTCCATGTTAGTCCATGCAGTCCATGCAGGTTTGGAAGACTGTACGCTCTGTGTGAAGCAAAAAGGAGCCAAGCTTTATGCAAACACTGTCGATTTCTAACCCAGAGACTCCTTGGCTCTCTGCTGTGTTTGTGTATGTGTCTGTGAATGTCTGCTTAATGTGTCTGTTTCAGACACTAAGGTCAGATTACCAGCGAAGTGAAAAAATTTGGACAGCTTTATGAAACCCAGAGAGTGCTCTCAGCATCAACGTCTGAGTTCAAATTCAGGCCAAATACCTTCTGGGATTACAATATAAAATGAGGCAAATTTTATGGCTAGTAAAAGACATGTTTTAATTTTTCCCCCCTTTTTCCCCCCCATAGACTTACATCTTCCTGCCAATTCATTACAGTGCACATTCTTATGAAATCAAAACGGGCTTTTTGTGGCTGTTAGCTTTGAGACCTTCATATAGTTGACAGTCCTTTAGTGGACACACACTTACAGTCTCATTTGCTGCTAAACCTACCAACAATCTTGATCTTGCATGCATCATTTTTTTCTAATACATCCTCTCTAGGATTAATTTGACTCCTTCCACTAAATTACAGCGTAATTACTACCTGTCACCAACTAGCAGTTAGTTAAGTTAGCACTTGTACTTTATTTTTTTCAACAGCCATTTGCAAAGAAAGTGGCTGGAATTTATTGTTGAGAATGAAATGTATTCATGAAAGTGCTTTCATCCATGGTTTAAAAAAAAGATGGTAACACTTGAATTCGATAGTCCACTTTAGACATTTTATTAACAGTAAGTAACTTTGCAACTACATGTCAACTAGCAGTTAGTAGAGTATTAGTAGACTTTCTGCTTAATATCTTCTAACACTTTCTTTGTCAACTTATTCTACTAACCCTAAACCTACCCTAACAGTCTACTCTGAGAGTTAGTAGTCATGTATTTGCAAATTAATGAGAATTAGTTGACATGTAGTTGACATGTAGTTACAAAGTTACTTATAGTTAGTAGAATGTCTAAAGTGGACTATCGAAATAAAGTGTAACCAAAAAGATCATTTGATATGTCCCACCAAAGCTTCGTGTGAATCACGTCAACAATGTCATGGACTCTTTAAAGTTATATTAATGTTTATTTGCTGTTGATTTTCTAGAATGACCACTCATGTAAATTGATAGCATGTGTTTGCTGTGAATGTGTGGGCTGTGGTTGCACACTCTGACCAAAAAATGTAGTTTTCAACTCCGTAATACTGCAGAGGTCAAATTCTTTCACAAGAAAAGTCACACAGATAATAAGTTGTGTGGTTAGAGCAAATCTGAATCTGAAAGTTTATTTACACATCAGATAATATTGTTTTGTGTGTATGTGTTTCAACTGTAGTATTATAAGAACATGATGTGTAAATCTCTTAAAAGCCTCTTAAGAGTCCTTCTGGCTGGAGTCGCGAATCTTCTTTGATTTACAATAGGAACGCTGTGATTCAACTCTTCTACCTTATCATCACTATCAGCAAGAGCCACGGCGCTCACAGTCTGACAGCATCTGATTTGAACTTTTTAAATAGATAAAACTACTTAATTGAGGTCGTGCTGTTGTGTTTTGGTATTGTTTAATGTTCCTATTATATATGACAATTATCTTGTATTTGGAAATGAGTACGAAAAGAAATGTGAAAACACAACAGCAGGTTTTGAATGTGTAATAAGGGTGAACGGTTTGGAGTTTTAGACTAAGAATTTGTCATATTTACCACTTGTACAAAATAGTTCCTTAGTGAATTAATGTGCTACTGTAATTGAATGTAAATGTACTGCAGTGCTTTGCATGCACTGTTCTGTAAAGAGCATGAAATAATTGTCTTCCATCAGACAGTGGAGCAGTCTGGCTGAAAGATGAGAAGGGCAGCCCAACAAGTCTGACTTAATAACTGAACTGAACTTTCCTCTCTGTCTGCACTCTTTTCACTCCTGACTAATCAATACAAGATGTGTTCCTGGCTCAACAAGCCATTTATTCGAGCAAATCACACTTTAAAGCACCTCACAAGTGGACTTATCGCTCTTGTAGGAGCAAGCGTGGCACAGACCTTCATGGAAAATCCTGCTCACAGATCAATCTAATCTAATCTGAGATTTTTTTGTCCAAGGAAGAAGCTCTCATGTCTGGTGTTTTAATCATTGGAATTCATAAAGACGCCCGCTCCCATGTGCTTCACCTTTCCAGAAACAAACGCTACACGCTCACTCCAGAGAAACTGAAGTGGGACAAATTCAAGCTGACTTACAAGTAAGAATGCTTTTATGTTTTTGTGCATTCGTCTGATATCACTGCCCTCTGTTTGAAACCTGTGAAGTCCCGCATGACTTCTGCTTTGTTGATATTTCATAACCTATTTACATTTTTTCCATGTTTACACGTATGTTTGGAAGCTCTAGGATTTCAAAAGCATGTATCTAAAGGACAATGAGCACAGAATTAGTTTCCCTCTGGTCATACAGTATATTTATGCCATTAATATTTCATTGGGGTCTTGCATATCCTGGTCTGTCAAAGTTTGATCTGGTATAAAACTTCTTTTAGAAATTCTTGTGTTTCACGGCAGGAAGTCATACAAGTTTGGAACATCATGAGTAGATGATGGCAGAATCATTTATCATGTACTTTTTTTTGTTTACTTGTCCACATTTTATTGGGTGCTTTGTGTTTTCCTGCAGACTGCTGTCATTTCCAAGGAATCTTTTGAATGCCAGTGACACAAGGAGAGGCATAGCCAAGGCCTTCTCTATGTGGAGCGATGTCTCGCCCTTCAGTTTTCGTGAGGTCCCATCTGATCAAGAGGCCGACATCAAAATCGGTACATCAAATACATTTTTGTTTGTTTGTTTGTTGCAGTACAGAGGAATTTGAAGTGAAACAGTAACACAGAAGGAGGTAAGTTGGTGGTTTTGTGTTTCTGAGAAAAAGGTTTTTCGGCATAATTTGCCAACTATGGTCACAACTTCCATCATTAATGACATAGTTCAAGGATTTGGTGTTTCCCAAATCTAAAGTTTTAGCGAACATTCACAAACACCATCGCAAATTTGTATGGTTGGAACTACATCTCTCAACCTGTGGTTAGAAGCACACTTTGTTGTTACTATGACATGTGGAGATCATGCACTTGAGCAAAATAAGCAAGCCAGCATGTAGTTCAATCTATATCTTTCATTCCATACATATACAATTTCATTCTACATCTTTTAGTTTCTTAAGAGAATTAAAGCACTGTTTTTGAAGAGTGCACATGTGTGTACCAGCAAAATAGCAGAGAACAAAAACAAGATTCTTCCATTTATTTGATTAACTGAAGTTATCACTCCACCACCTGCTTGACATCATTAACGACCAAGGTGGTTCAAATGACAAATATGTGACAAAGTTCCTGCATTTTCAGGAAATGGTCCAGAATTGCTAGTTAGTTTCTCAACAATGTATCATACTGTGGTTAGTTATGCAGCGAGTTACGTCATTGTTTCGGGAAATGCACCTCTAGATTGTCGGTTCCTCAGATTGACATGATTCTCATTGATCACTGCCACAATCAGAAGATCCACCCCAGTGACTGGTGGTGAACGGTTTGTACTTGCTGGAAGTTGTGTTTGAGTCAGTTAAATGGGACTGATTCTGAGTTGTATTATAGACATGGAGGCATAATTTTTTTTTATATGTGACCCTGGATCACAAAACCAGTCATAAGAGTCAATTTTTTGAAATTGAGATTTATACATAATTTGAAAGCGGAATAAATGAGCTTTCCATTGATGTATGGTTTGCTATGATAGGACAATATTTGGCTGAGATACAACTATTTGAAAATCTGAAAATCATCTTTAAAGTTGTCCAAATGAAGTTCTTAGCAATGCATATTACTAATCAAAAATTAATTTTTGATATATTTACAGTAGGAAATTTACAAAATATCTTCATAGAATCTTTACTTAATATCCTAATGATTTTTGGCATAAAAGAAAAATCTATAATTTTGACCTATACAATGTATTTTTGGCTATTGCTACAAATATATCCCAGCGACTTAAGACTGGTTTTGTGGTCTGGGGTCACATATCGTCTTTGGTATAATGCGTATAGGAGAGGATGTACCATTCAAGAATCATATTGGTTGGTTGACTTTCGTCAGGCTTCTACTCTGGAAACCACACAGACTGTCTGCAGTCCTACCTGCACCACTGTTTCGACGGCATCACTGGAGAACTGGCCCACGCCTTCTTTCCTCAGACCGGAGAGATCCACTTTGATGATGATGAGTACTGGATTCTGGGAAACATGCGCTTCAGCTGGAATAAAGGCACGTGTGCGTGAAAATTGAGAAAACTGGAATCTGATTGTTTACTTTCCATACTACCATGCTGTAGAAATTGTCCAGAAAGCTTCCTGGGTGTCAAAATTTTAAGAAATGTTCATTACACCAAAATAAATATACAGACAACCAAAAATAGACCAGATAGAACATATCAAAACCCCTAGTTATTATTAGTTTTGACTGTAAACAAGTGCCTTTAAAGGGGTGGTTGACTGTTTTTTTCTAGGCTTTATTGTGTTTATGAGGTGCAGTCTAACGTGTTAATGCTTAGTTTAAAAAAAACACATTCTTTTTTCACATAATTTACTTTTATTCCACACCGCTCTGTCCTTTCTCCTTTGAACGCGCTGATGATTGCCTGGTTTTATGAAGTCCCTCCCTCAGAAATACGCGATGGGCTCAGATTGGCCAGCTGGCCCAGTGTGTTGTGATTGGCTAAACCGCCTCTAGTGCGTGTCTAAAGGTCACGCCTCTCAGCTCAGAATGTGCTCCGGTTGTGTTGTAAACAATGGCATCGTCAATATTGCTTGTCAATTTGAGCCCGATTGAGAAGCAGAGGATATTATTGAAGAGGATCGTGCAGAACCTGTGCAAGCACAGCTTTTAATGGTAGGCCTATGTTTTTTGTTTGTTGTTGTCTCATACTTTTAGATACGCTGTTATTTGTAAATGCTACTGCTTATGTTAGCTTTTAATATACAGTTTTATCCTGATTAAAGCTTTAATATAGCACAGCAACCGCGTGAGTGTCCATGTTTAACGCTTCTCATAGCTATGTGAAAATAACTGTATAATTGGAACAGTCCATTGTTGGAGCTGAGCTGAATGAGAGAGAGAGAGAGAGAGAGATGCAGAGCGTGTGTAGAGCAGAGCGAGGCCAGGAACAGTATTAAGAACCGCTGCTTTAGAACATTGATTTTGAAACTTGTGAATCCATTAGAATCGTTAGAAGACAGAATCGAGATTCATATATGAATAGATTTTTACATGCACCTCTAGTTTTCTCTTCCTCTTCTCTAAAGCAGCGCACCATGCGTTATTTGTTCAGTGAAATTGTCAATGTGGTCTGGTGAATGGGTTTGTGACGTCACAAACCCAGGAAGTAACTCGTTGTAGTCCCTACGAGCCATTTTGTAGGCATTAAACTGCCATAATAAAAAAAAAACGACATCTCCGTTTGCATTGAATTTTCAGCGTTATAACTTAACAGATATGGTTTATGCTCAAATAGCAACATTACACACTAACGTTAAAAAAGTCAAATCACAATCAACCACCCCTTTAAGAAGCATTAAAGGGGTCATATGATGCGATTTCAATTGTTCCTTTCTCTTTGGAGTGTTACAAGCTCTTGGTGCATAAAGAATATCTGTAAAGTTGCAAAGACTAAAGTCTCAAATCCAAAGAGATATTATTTATAAAAGTTAAGAGTCAGCCACACCTACCTGAAACGCCTCGTTCGAACACGGCCCACATACCTACGTCACGATGTGGGAAGATTTGCATAACACCGCCCAAATGTTCACGCAAAGAAAGAAGGCGTAACTTTTATTCTCGCTGTAGTATTGTTGCTGCCGCCGCCATGTTGTGAAGGCGCTGTGTGTTTCGTTGTGAAAGCGAAACTACTTTGTTTGGTCTTCCAAAAGAGGACGATATCCGCTTCGTCATGCCTGGAGCTGATCCGTGCTGGTCGCTGAGGGAATACATTCAAAATGGAAATACATTCCACTTGCCGGTTCAAGTCGGACTAAATTTCTAACCGGCATGCACTGCTTCAAGTCAGCCGCCGATCGGTCTGTGCAGTGCTGCATGAAGTCGAACGCACCTATTAATGAACAGTATGTGGAAAATAATGTGTTTTTTTAACCTTAAACCGCATAAACACATTTCATTACATCAAATACACAAAATAATGTTCTTTTTAGCAACATCATATGACCCCTTTAAGAAGCACAATTTTCTTTTTAATTAAAGTTTTAACAAGTTCAAGCACACTAGAACATTCAAATCTGCGTTGGTGCTGCCAATGGCCCAAAAAGAGCAGTTTTCTGTATAGGCATGAAACAGTTTCTACAAAATTCTAATGATTACAGAAGTTTAATAAAGATTCAAAATAGATATAAACACTGATGTCTATTGTAGTGATCAAAAATTATTAAATTACCTTTTGAAAGTAACAACGTGTCAAATAAATATTTTATTGATTATATTGTTACACCAGTAGGTGGCGACAAGTGACTGTTACAAATGTAATTGTCATTGAATCATTCATTCAAGAGATTCATTCAAAAATGCTGATTCAACCAGTACTGAAACAAGTGGTTTTTATGAGTGAGTCATTGAATCACTCATTCAAACAATAAAATAAAATCCTTAAAATTTGTTAAATTTTTTCTTTTTTTAAAAAAGACTGCAGCACTTAACATTTTATTAGAACCTCTAGTAAACTGCATGTTCAGGTATTCAGAATCATGATTTCTGCAGCTCTATTTTTAGGGGTTAAAAAAGAGGAAGCAGATTTGACCTGAACGTGTTTGTGTCTGTGATTGTCATTGTATTCAGGAGTGTGGCTGACAGATCTAGTTCACGTGGCTGCTCATGAGATTGGTCATGTACTGGGTTTGATGCATTCCCAGAATCGCAAGGCTTTAATGCACCTCAATGCCACATTGACAGGCCGCAAACTCATCACTCAAGATGAGGTTTGGGGATTACATCGACTCTATGGTATTTTACTCTTAAGCACAAAAAAAACATAAAAAATAACTATACAAACTGGATTACTTGTGCAACGCTGTTGCATTTTTACAATTGACACCTGACACCTTCTTATTTCCTCTTTTCCTGTCCATACCACTGCAGGATGTTTGGATCGATTATTTATCTGTCCTGCTTGGGCAAGGAAGGGTTATTGTGACAGCAAGAGGATACTCATGCAGAAACACTGCCCTTCCAGCTGTGACTTCTGTTATGGTAAGAGGCCTGTCATGAGTCCTATCAGATCTAGACAATATAAAGTGTGGTCCTCATTGCAGCTTATTTTGGCCAATTCTGCCTGCTTAGACAGGAATAGATCACCTGAAATACATGTACAGCAACAAACCACAGATCATTTTGTTATTGCATGTTGTTTAGGGGAGAGGTTTTTGTCTTTGATGTTTTTGACAAGCAAGCTAATGTGATGTGAAAAGTGTTATGGAACGAGTTTTTGTGACAAGTGCTGTAGGTGGGAATCAAACCCTAATCTTCCAGACAGGGTGGTGCTCAACCGCTGAACTACTGGGAAGAGGAGTACTAAGAGCCGGATGAAGTATGAACTCAACATATCTTGAATGCCTTTACTGTGGTATTCAATCAAATGATACACAAAAGGCTTAAAGATTGAACAAAGAGTACTACATTTTCACAGAAGCTGGCTAACAAACAGGGAAGGATCAAGACTGAACACCAGCGTATTGGCTAGGCTAAACAGAAATAGAGAAAAACACAAGTGAAAACAATTTGATTGGCAACTAAATTAGACAACCCCAAGATCAAAATGCTTTCTTGTGGCCGGCAAGGTCAGTTCAGGCAGAAGTCTTACAGCAGCCCCTATGCTAGGAATGGCTCCTGACATTCTTTGAACCACAGTTTGAGTAGCAGCAATGAAAGAGATACTTGGCTTTTCCATAGAGCAGTCGGAAGTCCAGCTGCCAATGAACGGTGTATGTTGGTTGACTGCCGATGATGTCTAGCACATGGGGTAGGGATTGGAGATAGAGGTATAAGAGACATGATGTGAGAGATGGGAGAAATGCGCATTGATCTGGGCAGCAGGAGTCAGTAAGAAACAGGGTTAATCTTTCAGAAGATCTTGAATGGACCAATGAAATGAGATACCAGTTTCTGAGACTCAACAGGAAGTAGGAGATCACTTGTTGAACCAAACCCTCTGACCTGGACAGAGTAGTGGCATAGGACTGTGTCCTGATTAGCCTATTCCTGTTAAGAGTATCGATATACAGTAGTGCTTGCACTCGATCAGGCAAGTTGGCATCTCTGGACCAGTTGCGTTGCAGATGGTACAAGGACCTCAGACTCCAGCTCCAGAAAATGGGGGAACACAAACAGGCATTCAAAGGGGGAAATATCTACAGAGGAAGAAAACTAGGTGTTGTGAGTGAACTGTACCCAAATCAGACATGAGCTCCAAGAAATAGGGTTGTTACAGACCAAGCATCTAAGGGTCTTCTACTGGTTAACCCTCTCTGTTTAACCATTAGATTGAGGGTGAAAACTAAATGACAGGCTGATGGATTATTCAATAAAACATCTGAAAGCATTTCAAATTAGGGAAGTTAACTATGACTTCAACTGGCTGGCTGGCAGTGGGGAGCTTAGTGAGGCAACTTCTCCAGCCAGTGTCTTCATTCTTCAAGTGCCAACTTTGAGAAGAGACTAAACAGCTCCACACCCTAAGTTTGAGGCATCTACATCCACTATAAAGGGCAACTAATGATCCGGGAAGGTCAGTATGGGTGTGTAACTATTGCTGCTTTAGCTGTTTTAATGCCCAGTCAGCCTTCTCTGTCTCCTTAGTCATAGAAACTGCCTAGTCTTCGTAGTTAGATCAGTAAGGGGTTCTGCAATGGTGTTAGTTACTAATGAACTGTTTGAAAAAATGGGCAAAACCTAGGAAAGGTTGGACCTATTTGACAGAGCAGGGTTATGGCATTACTTGATATTCATAATGGCCAATAGGGGTGTTGAAGGCAGTCTTGTGAAGGCAAAAGGTGTTGTAGAGACCCAGTTTGGTGAAGATTGTTGCACTCTGAAGAAGTTCAAATGTGACGTGAAGTGAATGTGACGTGTGGCCAAGTATGGTGCGCTTTACTCCAAATTTGTGCTCTGCATTTAACCCATCCAAGTGCACACACATGGTAGTGAACGCACACCCAGAGCAGTGGGCAGCCATTTTTGCTGCGTCATCCGGCACAGCCATAGGGTCTATAGCAGATCTTCCTGCAGACTTAAAGTTTCATGAATCCCTAAAACACATTTTTTGAGATGTTAAGATATATGAACAGGTTGCACAGTGAAAACAACAACAGCACTCATTATGTCTATTATTAAAGAAAAAGTGGTTATTATTTTACATTTTTGGAGCAATTTCAGTCATCATGTTCAAAAAGCAAAGTTGAACCAACGTCACAAAAAGTGACGTATATGCGTTAATTTGCAGTGGTGATTGGCTGCCGTGGCTGGAGAGTACGCATCTATGTCTTCAGTTTTCCGAGCTTTTCTGAGTATTTCATAAGAAAGAACTCTTATGATCCAATCACTGCGCTGTATTATGCAAGAGATTGTATTACAGCGGAGAATTCAAATCTCATGAAAGAGCTTCCGCGCTGTCCGCTCACCTCTGTAAACATTACGGTAACAATATTTAATATGTAACAACACGTGGAGCGTGCATAAGAGAGCAGTTTCTACGTGGAACGCCGGCGATGAGAACACTCGCTGCGTGATGAGAACACTCGTTGCGCGGATCATAGTTCATATCCGGACTGGAGCAAGCATGTTTCAAGTTTATGTGAACATATTTCATATTCTCTCGTTCTTCAAACATGAATCAGCACTGTGTATGCGCGCATATCATGTCTTCTTAAATTAAATACAAGCAAATAAGGTTACTGATACAGCAGTACATCTTATCGTGAATGCGATGACACGACGGATTATTGTGAAACACAGCAAACAATGATATAGACCAAAAATCCAAAAAAGAGTAAACAAAAAGTAACTGCCTTTATACTTTTTGTTTCAAAAATATTTTAATATTCATTCATCTGTATAATGAGGGTGTTGTAGGTCTGTGTTTTATTGGTTTTCTCCCCTCTTTACACTCCCACTTTTTCAAAGTTTTACATGCCCATTTCTGGAGTCTTTTTCAGATCTAAGGTGTGCAAGACCAGTGCTGAAACAGGGGGTTTCATGACACTTTAAGTTCCAACCATGCTCTAACACTCTAGCCTACCATTTTTAAGTAATCCTGAAGACCTAGATGGTTCAGGTGTGCTCGCGAGATCCACTTTCCTGCAGGGTTTAGCTCCAACCCTAATTAATCAACTATACCTGTGATTTTCTAATGATCCGGAAGACATTGATTAGCAAACTCATGTGTGTTTGATTAGGGTTAGAGCTAAACTCTGCAGGAAAGTGGAGCCAGATTTGAGGATCACTGGTCTATTGGGTGGAAAAGTCACTGCACTACTTCAGAAGAGTCCAGCAACTCTGGTGAAGCAGGTGACAAATCAGAAGATTCGCTACTGGTTCAGGATTAATCTAAGGATTAAGGAAACTCAGGTCAGTTAATTAATTAATAAAAAAACAGAATTTCTTCATTATTGTAATGAAGAGTCAGCGGAGTGAGGATCCAACTGCAGCTTTATGTCAATATGATCAGAATGATACAGGGTAAAGAGACAGCAAAAGGTTGGGGCAGGCAGCTTCCAATCACAATCCAAAGAACAGGCAATAGGTTGAGGAAACAGTCCAAGTAGGGCTGTCACGGTGAGGGAATTTCCCTTGCGGTAATTTTGAGTGGCTCAATAATGCGGTATGCGGTATTATGGCCATACATACATATATATATATATACACACACACACCCCCACACACATATATATATATATACAGTGGGTACGGAAAGTATTCAGACCCCCTTAAATTTTTCACTCTTTGTTATATTGCAGCCAGGGTCTGAATACTTAGGACCATGTGATATTTCAGTTTTTCTTTTTTAATAAATCTGCAAAAATGTCAACAATTCTGTGTTTTTCTGTCAATATGGGGTGCTGTGTGTACATTAATGAGGAAAAAAAATTAACTTAAATAATTTTAGCAAATGGCTGCAATATAACAAAGAGTGAAAACGTTCTAGCCGGGCTGTCAGTCAGTGCAGTTACAGTGTTGCGCCACAAGGTGGTGGAAAGGGACTGCCGTTCAACTACACGTTCAAAAACACTGATTCATTCATTCAAAGAGATGTATCACTGTTGAAATCATTTTAACTTTGAGCGCCACTTTAGAAGGCTCAGCTGACCAGCTATGCGTCGATGCTAAGACAGAGATTTCGCTTTCCTTGGACATGACAACCTATTTTCGCAAATATATATGACTCGGCCTGGAGGACAGACGCTAGTAATCGCACGCGCTCAGTCTCATTCTCTGTCTGTTTAGGCTTGTTAAGTGCAAATCTACGGAGCCTCTGTACAAATCAGCATGGTACACATTGTTATCATTACAAACTTGCTTAATATTCAGTCCACATGCATGAAGTGTAAAACGAGAAGGGCATAACCTTACGGAAAAAGAAAACGCGCAAAAATCGCGGTTTGCTACGGTTCTTGCATTCCTCTGCGGTTTGCTCGTCAATAGTGCGGTATTGCGATATTGCAGTTATCGCGGCAGCCCTAAGTCCAAGATCAAACACAGAAAGATAATCCACAAGGTAAATGCTCAGAAATGACCACTGTAGCAAATCAAGACTTCGCAATGAGTGTATGTGTGTGCAGTGCTTATATGCGTGTGTGCGTGATGAGATGCAGGTGTGTGTGCAATCAGTCCCAGGTATGAGGGCTTATGGGAAATGCAGTCCAGATCTAAGAAATCAGTATTCAGGTGAAAGCTCCCTCTGGCGGTGCGAGGAAGGCGAGCGGTTCCTGACGTGAGAAGGAAAACGACACGGGGGTCTTCCATGTGGTCGAGAGGCCAGCTTTTCCAAATGCATCCTATGAAACTCCTCCGTGAGTATGGGGTCGTACCCCATACTGTTAGTGGGTGGGTGTGTGCTCAATTCCAAGTCTCCTCGCTGCACCGCAGCCATTCAGTGACTGAGGGAAGGTCTGACGGTTCACCAGACCATGGGAACAAGGGAGGTTGGTAGCCTAAAACGCACTTGAAAGGAGTTAAACCAGTGGCAGGTGCATACTCGGCCCACATTAAGTATTTGCTCCAGTCCGATTGGTTCTGTTGGCAGTAAGCACTGAGGAAACGTGAGTTCCTGGGCCCTCATATATCAACAGTGTGTACACACAGATGTGTGCGTAATGAGTGCATAAGAACAGTTTCATGCAAAGTGTGGGATCTACCAACTTGTACATAGGAATGTGTGTAAATATAAGCACAACTCTGAGCATGCTTACACAGAGAATCTAGTGGTAGAATGGCGATATCACAAAAAGAAAGCGTCCTGTGTCCTTTAATTGCAAATGCTCAATTAATAATTTCATATTTCAAGGTAAACATTAGCACAATTAGTGTGAAAAGCTATAAAGGACAGTTGGGAAGTCGATTTGAAATGTAGCAATATGGTCATGGCTGATCTCGCTTTGCTGGAAAATTTGGCAAACGCAAACCATGTGCTACACAGAGAACACGCAAAGAGTGTGCTGATCTGTTTAATGAGAGAACAGAATGGCTTCTCAGTTGGTACAGCGTTCTTTGCCATGACCTTGTTGAGGACTTATACATTCATGTGATAATAAAGGGAGGTGTTGTCACTACAGACATGTTCCATTGAAGGTGTTTCTGAATGCAAATGTCCATGAACGTGAACAAGCATGGTGCTTAAGAACATATGGGATTTATCAACAATGATTACTTACTGATGTGCGGAAGAACCGCGTGTGCACGTTTGATAAATATGGATTTTTTTGTACTTACATTCTAAATTTCTTTCGTAGGACATAATATAGAACCTTTCTATGCATTCTATCTTGATAAATGAGGGCCCTGGTTCATGCGTTCAGTCTGACCGTTGGACTGTGGGTGGTATCCGGATGTGAGACTTTACATTTATGTTGAGGTGTTTGAAGAATGCAGACCAGACTTGGGAAGTGAATTGGGGTCCCCTATCAGATCCAATGTCCTCGGGTAGACCATAGAACCGAAATACATAGTTGCATAGAACTTCAGCTGTTTCGAAGGCAGTAGGGAGTTTGGGTAGAGGAATGAGAAGACAGGATTTAGAGAATCGGTCTATGACTGTAAGTATGGTGGTATTGCCCTGGGAGTTGGGAGGATCAGTAATGAAGTCGACAGCGATATGAGACCAGGGGGCATTGAGGGATAGGTAATGGTTGAAGGAGACCGGCTGGTAGTTTTCGGGAAGTCTTGGATGTGTTACATTCTGTGCAGTTGTTGACAAATGTCACAGCCCCCAGAACCGATTCTTAAGGGGATGAAGAGTAGCTGTAATGCCTGGGTATCCGGAGCTGGGAGTAGCATGTACTTGGTGGATGAGTTTGTTTCTAAGTGGTTTGGGGACAAAGGTGAGTTCATGTGGACATACTTGTGGTGGAGTACATTCGTCGGCCTTGGCATTCTTGGAGCTGGGTCTGTATGTGACTGTGAAATTCAACCGAGTGAAGAATAGAGCCCATCTTACCTGTCGAGATTCAATCATTTAGCTGAGCGTAAGTATTCTAAATTCTTGTGATCTTTTAGGACGGTGAAAAGGTGTTGTGCTCCCTCCAGCCAGTGGCGCCATTCCTCCAGGGCTGCTTTCATGGCCACCAGTTTGCGATTGCCCACATCATAGTTTCGTTCATAAAATGACAGTTTTCTATAAAAGAAGGCACAGGGAAACATTTTAGCTAGAGATCCATGACATTGAGAGAGAACTGCCCCGATTTCTGTGTTTGAAGCATCCACTTCTACAATGAACGGAAGACCTGGATGGGGATGATAGAGAATGGGTGCTGAGGTGAATCGGGTCTTAAGCTCCTGGAAAGCCTGCAAGGCCTTGGGGGACCAGGTGAGGCGAGAGGTGGTGCGTTTTGTCATGGTGGTCAATGAAGTGGTGACTGAGCTGAAGTTCTTAAAGGTCCCATATTGTCAAAACTGAAATTTTCTGGCTTTTTTTCATGATAACTGATGTCTAGGTGCTATGTAACTACCATATAAGTTTCAAAACAGTCAGTCCACAGTCAAATTCACACAGCCTGCATAAAGTAGCTGTGATTTTTCACGAACCGTTGTGACTTCCATACAAAGTTGACGTCAGAACTACACAGTCACCGCCTTTAGTCACCACCCCGAGCACCGCCCACCGTCCCACTCTCCTTTTGCCAAACCCCCAGACAACATCGCGTCCATGCCATTGCTGAGCAACGACAACACGGAAACATGTCGAAAAGGTTTAACCACGAAACCAGATCGGCCGACCTGTAATGTTACACTCTCACTCAAAGGATGGACGATCTGACAGGATTGTTACTATGAGGTGGATCACATCTAATCTGTATAGTAAAGACAAACTCACCGTGTCTATCTAGTCATGATGATGTATATACAGTACATTTCGATTTCAGCAGGCAACTACTTTTACAGCTACATTATTGTTCCAGCCACAATTAATCACAACAATGTATATACAATTACAAATGATTATATATAGATCGTCAGTTTGTTGTTTTACACACATGCACACAGACATTATTTCATACACAACATAACTGTTAGTCGTGAGATGCAAGAAACATATGGCAATAAATCTGTAAACGCACCCATAACAACAAAAGACAATACTTTATTGAACCTTTTCTGATAAGAAGTCTGCGCTGCAAACGCGAGCATTTTTGACGATCGTTTCTGTCCAGTCCGCTCGTTTTATCGCGTTTAGCCACAGCTGTCGTCAGTTTTTTGTCTGGCAGTGGCAGCAGATATGCAATCAGATTTCTAATTTGAGGCTGTATTGCGTCGATTCTGGCACCCAACATCACAACAAGATGATATTTTAAGCTCCTTGTGTAGCCGAATCTGCGCTGGTTTGAATGGGCTGCCTCCAGCTAACGCTGTGACATCGGCTGACCCTAGTTACCTGTGCTTGGCCTGGCTGTGCGCCACTCAGAAAACAAAAGGCCAATCAGAAGAGAGGCTCATGAATATTAATTAGACAGGCCAAAATCGACCTGTTAAAGTTGGTACTGAATCAGGCATTTAAGAACAGATCTGACATCTTGGATGTGTTCCTCAAGAGAGTTTGAATAGATCAGGATGTCATCAATATACACAATCACCCATCGGTCAAGCATATCCCGGACAATATAATTTATGGAAGACTGAAACACTGAAGATGTGTTATAGATGTGGTTCACAAGGCCAAACGGCATAACAGAATATTCATAGTGCCCAGTAGATTTAGAGAATGCAGTTTTCCACTCATCATCCTCTTTGATTCGGATCGGGTTGTATGCGGAACGCAAATCGAGCTTAGTGAAGTATTTGGCCTGGTGGAGTTGTTCTAAAGGGGCAGGTAGTAGTGGTAATGGGTATCGGAATTTGTTGGTGATATCATTGAGGCTGTGATAGTCTATACAGGGTCCTGAGAACTCCTTCCTTCTTTTTTACGAAGAAGAACCCAGACGAAGCAGGTGAATTTGAGGGTCTGATGAAACCTTAAGCTAGCTCCTCTTCGATATAACTCTTCATGGCATCAGAATTCAGGCTGTGATAACGGGAAGATTCTGCCTTTAGGAGGAGTGGTACCTGGTATCAGATCGATCATGCAGTCACTGGAACGATGAGGCGGTAACTGGGATGCTTTGTGTTTGCTGAACGCTTCAGTGGGTAGCCCTGGGATATCGGGGTTCTTTTCTTTGAAGGTGATTGTGTGTACTGACAGGGGAGAGATCTGAGTCAGACAGTGTTTATGACAGGTTGGATACCATTGAATAATGTGTCTTTCTTTCCATGAGATTTGAGGACTGTGTCTGCGTAGCCATGGTAAGCTGAGGATGATGGGGTTATTTGGGTAATTGGTGACTTAGAATTTAATGGACTCATTATGGAGTACTCCTACTTGCACCTTTACTTCGTCTGTGATGTATGCAATCTTCCCTTCTCCGAGAGGTCGGCAATCTAGTGCCTTCACTGCCAAGTGAGAATTACGTGGTGTTAGAGCGAGGTGATGTCGTTGAGTGAACTCAATAGATATGAAATTACCTGCTGTTCCTGAGTCTAGCAAGGCAGAAGTGGATATAACTTTACCAGCGATGGATAGCTCTACTGGTATTCTGATACATGAGGCAGAGTAATTGCTTTTGAAGCAGGAACTCACCGATCTGGAGTTAGATGCAACGGGTTTGACAGGACATGTCGATTTGTGATGGCCAGATTGACCACAGTACATGCACAGGTAAAGTACTCATCAGTTGCGTTCTTCAGGAGTGAGGTGGGTGTAGCCGAGTTGCATTGGTTCAGTGTTAGAGGCGGAAGATTGTGTGGTGAGTTGTGTTGTGCGGATGGGACATCGTGAGCAGATCAAGTTATCTATTTGAATGGTCAACTTGATGAATTTGTAGAGAGTTTTACCCTCGTCGTGACAGGCTAGTTTAGCTTGTAGTTCCAGGTTCAATCCTCATCGGAATAATAGTTTCAAAGTGTCCTCCACCCATTCAGTTTGAGCGGCGAGAGTGCGGAAGATTAGTGCATACTCTGCTGCAGTTCCTTCTCCCTGAATCAAAGTGAGAAGTTGATCACCAGCACTCTTTCCCCCAGCTGGGTGTTTAAAAACCTCCCTGAAGCATTGAAGAAATGTCTCAAAGGAGGGACTCATTGAACCATCCATCCTCCATACCGCGGTGGCCCAGTCTAAGGCTCTACCAGTCAATAATGAACACACAAAGGAGATTCTGCTTGAGTCTGTGGGATACAATGCGGGTTGCTGATTGACAAAGAGGGAGCATTGTAACAGGAATCCCTTTAATTTTTCAACTAAATGAAATGAAAAATGCTAGTCGAGGATTCACAGTGGAGGGTGGACTGGGTGCAGTGCTTGCAGGGGTGGTGATCTGAGCTCACACTGTCTCAAATGAAGGCCTTGTAAATTCTTAAGCTCCTCAGTCAAGAAAGTTAGATGAGTGAGCTGGTGAATGGTGAGCTGGTTGGCTTGGACAGACAATTCTGACGATAATTGCATGATGGCTGCTGGATCGTTGTGTGGCGAAGTCTTCTGTAACGAAGAGTCAGTGGAGTGAGGATCCATCTGCAGCTTTATTGACAGTATGATCAGAATGTTACAGGGTAAAGAGACAGCAAAAGTTCGGGGCAGGCAGCTTACAGTCACAGTCCAAAGAACAGTCAATAGATCGGGGCAGGCAGCAGAGAATCATACACGAGGAAACAGTACAAGATCAAACACGGTGATAATCCACTAGGTAAACACTCAGAAATGACCACCCTAGCAAATCAAGACTTTGCAATGAGTGTATGTGTGTGTAGTGCTTATATGCTTGTGTGCGTGATATCTGTATTGCAGAAACGTCTCCATGAGTTCGTATTTCCAATGAGCCTGGGTTAAGATTATGTAATTGGTTTTCCAGAAAGAGAGAGTCGTTTCAGGAAGCAGTACCGTTTTAATAACCAAATATACTTCATTTTCTGTGTTCAAACAGAATTCCCATTTCCCACTGCCCCGCCAACCCCAACTCCCCCACGAACAAAACACAAGTTTGTTGTGGAGGGAAAGAACCTCACCTTCCGCTGTGGTAAGAAGATAGCAGCCAAGAAAGGCAAAATCTAGTGAGTTCTTGCTTTTCTATTCACAGAGTGTTATAGTAACTCTGACTGGTTTCCATACCCACACTCTAAAAAATGCTGGGTTGTTTCAACACAATGTTGGGTCAAATATGGACTAACCCAACTGTTGGGTTAAATTTTGGTTACATTTTTAAATTAGCTTTTTAACCCAACAGTTGGGTTAGTCCATATTTGACTCAACATTGGGTTGAAACAACCCAGCATTTTTTAGAGTGCATGCTGATTCTGAAAAGTACAGTGCCAATAAAAATGATTTGCCCCTTAGTGGTTTTCATGTTTTATTGTTCTACAACATTGAAGCACAGAGGAAATATTCACCCCCTTAAGGTGGTCACACACCAGATGAAAAGCGCAGCACAGAGCTACACCATGGCTAGGACAACGCACAGGTATCACAAACTGCACACATTACATTCAGTTCAAGGTAGTAGTCCAAAACAGTTAATCCAATCACCAAACAGACAAAAGTTCACTTCAAGAATACACAAAGCAGTGTCGATGAGTTTGAAGTTAGGTGTTTGAAAAAAACTGGGCAAACGGACAGAGAAAGCGTAATATATATTATTCTAGCTTTCTGTACGATGCATATGGACATTATTCAAACCACAGACAGATGTGTTTTCCTGAAAAATGCACAATACGTGATGTTCCAGCATAGGGTGAAGTCATTATGTGCATTAACAATAATTTGGGACAAATGTTATTTAATGGAAAACTACTGTATGTAAATGGTACTCTGTGGTGTGGCAGGATATTGAACAGTGTCCTGAAGCATAGCTGGGCCCCATGGACACATGCAGAGTGGAACCACCTATGTGTCTAAAATTATAGAAAACAAAATCACTGCTTCTCAGCAGGTGTGCAGCCCCCTTTAAAGTCAGTATTTGGTATTGTAGATGCAATTCCAGCCACGAGGCTGTTGGCCCTTCAAGGACTGCACACCCCTGTCTGATAAGGAGGTGGTCTGGGAATATTTTTATTCAAATTACTTAACCCAAACATGTTGCCTCTCATTAAGAATAATCATTAAATTCATGTTTGGATGCACCTGTAGTGAATATTAGGTTCCTTTTTATTATTGTGAGAAGCATCTGTGCTTGTTTCAACCAGGGCAGGGCAACTCTGGCCCTCTATATGTACTGCAGAGTTTCATTCTTAAGAAATTGTTTATTTTGGACTTTATCTTTGTAATTCTTTTTGATCACATTTTCCAACCCAGTTTTGTAGGCACACTAACAGTGCACATTTTGGATGTCTCCCTTATATGACCAATCCATTTCAAGTCTATTTCAGAGTCTCTACTAACAAGATCATGGGCCTCATTTATAAAATGTTGCATATAAACTGTCCTAAATTTGTTCTAAGATCATTTCTTAAAAGTGCGTAAGTGCGATTCAGAGAAAACGAACGTGCGCACAAAAACACATGCGTATGCCTCTCTTCCAGATGTGACATTTATAAATCACAAATGATCTTGAAATTGTGCGCAGCTGACTGGTGCCAGATCTCAGCCTTGTAAATGCCCCCTAATTAATATCATTACCATATAAAAGAGCACACGCCAATATCCGAATTTCTATGCTTGAGAATGACGAGCACAAATAAAAAAAAAGTCTGAAAAGTCTGAAACTGAGGTCCTGCTGGCGGAGGTAGAGGTTCGTGCGGCGACACTTTTTATTTAATAATGTGTAATTATTCTGTGGACAAACTGTGTGTGGTTTTATTTTTTTCTATTGACTATTATAAAAATTACTACTTCTAGAAACAACAGAAATAATAATAATAATAAAACAATTAGGTTTCCAAAAGAATAAACTACGAATTCAAGTAAAATTTTTAGTCATGTTATAAAAAGGGAGCCATCCTACTTTTAAAATCACTTGCTATGACAACTAATAAAACGTTTAATATCACAAAATTCTTGAAAAACTTTAAAAAACATTACTGAAAGAAAAATTGGACGTTTCATATCATATCATAAAATTAATTATTACTTGATTATGGTCTCCGGTCTGAAAAAACCTGCATGTGATTTGGCATTTCTTTTAGTTTACTAATGCTGCTAAAATGTGTTGGAGATGCGTTTATGCATTTTTTTTAAAAGTACTTTTCCACATCAAAGGCCGTTTTTATAAATATGAACGTTGCCGTGGATTTTATAAATGAGGCCCCATGAGTTGAAAATGGGAACTGTTGGTGTGCCTCCAGGAGTGATTTTCTGCCAATCACTTAATTCCTCTGAGACTCAATGCTGTAAAACATACATGGTCTTTTTACAAGCTCTGTATGATGTCAATCCTGAAGATTTGAGTTTTGTGTTTTTTTAGAGAGAAAATGTTTTAAAACATAAATGAGATTTGTGTTTGTTAGAAATGTCCTAACCTGAAGCATTCTCTCACACTGATAGTTGGTATAAGGACGGCGAGCTTCTGGACTTCTCTCATCCCGGCTACATTTCCCTGAAAGACGACCAAATCACTATTGTGGCAAATGCCATCAATGAGGGCACATACACCTGCATCGTGAGGAAGAAGAACAAGGTGCTGACCACGTACTCTTGGAGGGTACGAGTGCGCTTCTGAGGACCTGAGATTCTCCTAGAGCACAAAATATATCCAGAACATTAGCTCAGACTAGATCCACAGCAGCATCCTCTCATGCTTGTCTCCTGATTGGAAGAGAAGGTTCTGACATCACTCATCTCAGGATAGCTGTCGCATTGAGGAAACCACGGGATCAGGGTTAAAGTTCACCACAGTACTGTGGAACATCACTCACTTGGGCACACATTCATGTCAGTTTATACATACACAAAGCCAAATGTTTTCATATCAGGGTTTTTACTTGTGTGTGTTGTAAATACATTTCTTATTTGCCAAATAAAACAATTTATTCTGTCATTTAAAGCCTTTAATTCAGAATGACATGAAATGTAATCCATAAAAAAAATCTGTGAAGTTTGGGGGGAAAATACAGTGGGGTCTAAAAAGTCTGAAAATGCTGGTGAAACTTCATTCTCAAATTAAAAATGTAATTACAAATAATTAAACTGAAAAAAGTACATACATTTCTAAATGCTTTGCTATATTGTCTCTCTTATGCTTTAATGACAACAGAACTAGAGTTGGCATGAACAACACCTGATGATTCATGATATCCAGCATGAGATGTTCTGAAGTTGAATGAATGAGGCATTTATATAGCGCTTTCTTGTGTATTGCTATACACCCAAAGAGCTTTGCCTTTACAATCATATATCAGTTGCTCACTTTACATCATTATTCTTTACATTTAATCTTAAAACATGGATTTCTTACTTAAAGGGGTCATATGATGCGATTTCAAGTTTTCCTTTCTCTTTGGAGTGTTACAAGCTCTTGGTGCATAAACAAGATCTGTAAAGTTGTCAAAGACTAAAGTCTCAAATCCAAAGAGATATTCTTTATCAAAGTTAAGAGTTAAGCCCCCCTAAAACGGCTCGTTCTAACACGCCCCCCACATATCTACCTCACTATGTGGAAATATTAGCATAATGCCGCCCAAATGTGCACGCAAAGAAAGAAGGCGTGGTTTCAGTAACCGCAGTTAGTGTTGAAGCAGCATGTCAGGGAGACGCTGTGTGTTTCTAGACGAAAGCAAAAGCACTTTATTTGGCCTTCCGGAAGTAGATGCATTTAGGAATCTTTAAGATTACTTACAACAGAACAGCGAGGGGAACAGGGTCACATCACAGAAGAGTGAACTGTCAGTCAGAAATCATAGCACCTCAGCTGTCTTAACCGCGGCTTATGTTCTGCATCATCACTGTGTCTGTCACGCGACTCTGTTGCCCTTTCGGGCTTGAACTGATGGTAAAACTAACGACATTATTAACTGTCGTGATATTTACTTTGAAAGCTGAAGCTGCGATTATGGTAAGGGGCGTTACATTTCCGACGCGTGCTTGTGGTGTTCGGCCAATCACAATGCACTGGGTCAGCTGGCCAATCAGAGCAGACTGCGCTTGTCGGAAGGAGGGACTTTGTAGAAAACGAAGCGTTTGAGAGAGGCGGGGCATAGAGGACCTACAATAATGTACAGTATTTGAAAAATAATGTGT
>NW_015506910.1:68947-82269 GCF_001515645.1 Sinocyclocheilus grahami
ACTTTGCTATGACAATCTGGCGCTTCTGAATCAGCTACTGTTTTGTTATTAGTTTAAGTATTTGCTATTGACTGTTCAAATGCTGAGTTTTGCGCAGCGCAGAGTAATGCATTGTGTGTGTGTGTGAGGGGAACAGGGTCACATCACAGAAGAGTGAACTGTCAGTCAGAAATCATAGCACCTCAGCTGTCTTAACCGCGGCTTATGTACAACATTATCACTGTGTCTGTCACGCGACTCTGTTGCCCTTTCGGGCTTGAACTGATGGTAAAACTAACGACATTATTAACTGTCGTGATATTTACTTTGAAAGCTGAAGCTGCGATTATGGTAAGGGGCATTACATTTCCGACGCGTGCTTGCTGTGTTCGGCCAATCACAATGCACTGGGTCAGCTGACCAATCAGAGCAGACTGCGCTTGTCAAAGGAGGGGGCTTTGTTGAAAATGACGTGTTTGAGAGAGGCGGGGCATAGAGGACCTACAATAATGTACAGTATTTAAAAAATAATGTGTTTTTTGAACATTAAAGCATGTCAACATATTCTGTTACACCAAATACACAAAATAATGATCTTTAAAATAGCATCATATGACCGCTTTAATGTCCAATGTTTCCTCACTTTTGGACTCCACTGTATGTTGTAGCATATCCAAGTGTCTGCTGACCAACAGGACTCTCACTGTATTCCACTAGCATTTTCTTTTCATAGACAAAATAATCAGCTGTAAAAAAAATACTGGTAGTGATCCAAAGCGTATTCTAGATGGTGATTTCAATTCATTTCTAAACGAAAGGGGCACACAGCCCGTTTCTTATCCATTTGAACTTATGCTGATATTAATTTTCACCTTGTGTAAGATGCCACCCATCAGCACACTGGCTCACATTATATACCCCAGAACACTTATTTGGAATCTTGTAGACATGGCAGCAATTTAAAGAGTGGAAAGGCTAGTGGAAAACAAATGGTCATGAGGGTAGACGGCTCACTCCTGAATTCCCCTTTTACAGCTGGAAACAAATGATTAGAGACCTTATATAATGTGAAGTGGGGTTTTAACTTTAGAAAAATGACTTGGAGATTTTCTCTACTGAAGAATATTCAGGAGATTTTCTCACACAAAAGACTTCTGCTATATTGTTCCAAACCCATAGGACACACAATGCAGAACACAAAAGGAGAATTTTTGAATGTGAAGTGAAGGGAGACTGGGTCTGTCAAGCTCCAAGTTTCAAACCCAAACAAAACAAAAGGTGAGACTCAAATGCTACATTCACAATCTTTCAAAGTCTGATAATTTCTTTATTACTTTTAATTTACACCTACCTTCCTTGTGACGAAACCTGTTCCCTTTCTCCCTCCCACCTCTCATCTGTTGTGTCATCCTTGTTCCCTCTCCCACCCAGTTCTCATCAATAGATGTGAATACTGCCACAGACACTTTATGCTCCACTTTAACATCCTGTCTAGACAATATCTGCCTCTCTTCTCCAGGCCAGCGCGTACTAGTCGCTCCAACCTCTGGTTATCTGATGTTCTCCTTGAACGTCAATTCAAACTCAAGGTTGCAGAGAGAAAATGGTATAAATCAAAAGGTCAAATTTTTAGCGTCACACAGTCAAGAACTCAGACCAACCACATCCACAGCTAACCATCTCTCCTTCTTCTCGGTCCTTAAAGAAGCAGAAGTATCTAAACTTCTCCTGTGTCCCAACTTCATTCTACCACCATTTTCATTTCAACCCATCCTTCCTCTAGACCACACCTTCTCCAAGCAATCTCTCCTTCACTTTTACCTGCACTCACACACATCATCAACACATCTCTCCTCACAGGCACTTTCCCCAACGCTTTCAAGCAACCTGAGTTAACCCCACTGCTCAAAAACCCCACACTATACACCTCAGAAGTAGAAAGTTACAGACCTGTCTCTTTTCCCATTCGTAGCAAAAACCCTTGAGTGAGTTGCTTTCAACCAGGTATCATCTATCTTTTCTCAGAATGACTAGCTGGACATTAACCAGTCAAAATTTTTAAAAAAAAGTTTCCACTCAACTGAGACTGCATTACCGTCAGTCACTGAAGCCCTGCTGATTGCGAAAGCTGATTCCAAATCATTAATTAGATCTGTCTGCAGGTTTCAACACCATCAACCATCAGATCCTTCTGTCCACCCTCTCATCATTGGGAATCACAGGTACTCCACTTCCCTCGTTTGAATCCTATCTCACAGGTAGGTCTTTCAGGGTGTCCTGGAGAGGGGAGGTATCCAAAGAATATCATCTGGTCACGGGGGTTCCTCAGGGATCAGTTATTGGACCCTTCCACTTCTCCATATACACTACATCACTGGGACTCATCATACAGGCACATGGCTTCTCCTACCATTGCTATGCTGATGACACACAGCTCTATCTCTCATTTCAACCAGATTATCCAACGGTAGCTGCACGGATCTCAGGCTGCCTGGCGGACATCTCAGCATGGATGAAAGAACATCACCTACAACTCAACCTGGCAAAGACTGAGCTTCTCGTCTTCCCTTCCACTATAACTCTACAGCATGACGTCAGTCTGAATGTCTGGCTACACAACACTAGTCTTTGAAAGTCCGCTTTGAATGGCCAAGGCCACCAGAGGACAGCTTTCTTTTCTTCTTCCATGATGGGGTTTGGCATCACAGCATTTTTTTTTCCAGGCAGAACGATAAAGAGCACTGGCCATTCACTCCCTCCGCCTACAACCCCTGCCGGACCTGAGACTCAAACCCACAACCTTCGGGTTACAAGTCCGAACATCTAACTATTAGGCCACGACTGCCCCTGTGAAGGTGAGACACTAACAGTAACACCCAGTTCTGAGTCTCTGGCCAGTGAGGGAGAGATGTCAACAGATAAAGCTCTGAGCCTCTTTTGGAAGCAGCAACAGATATGACCAATTTCTGAGCCTGCGGCCCATGAGGAAAGAGGCAATTACAGATACCCTATACGCTCAAAGTCTTCATCCAGCGAGACAACCACAGATATACAGACATTCGTGACAAAATTAAGCTCTGGCGGGCAAACCTTCACTTCAAGATATTTTCATCTGTTTATTCCAGATCAAGGACCTTCTGCACCTACTCCAGGGCCACATCTGTGTGTTCCAGATGTTAGGACCCTTTGGTGCTCCAGAAGATCAGCATCCTACACGTGAAGTTTCAGAGAAGCAACAGTTTATCTGTCCACAAGGTAACATAACTCTGCCATAGCAAACTTCATCACTTGCATTTTATGCATCTTATTCCTTTTTCACTCATGGTATTCATTTAGTGGTTGTTGATTACTCTTGTTTATATTTTGTTGATGAAATTTTATTACACCTATCTTCCTTGTGTTGATAATACAGTAAGAGGCTCTACAAGTTAGATATCCCACTAATCTTTCAGATTAATCAGTTGACTAATTCCCTTTAGTTTCTAAATGATTGTTGGGAGTGTTCTCATATCAACAAGGTAAAAGTCCTGGTGCTCCAAACTAAGAGAGGGGGAAGTGCTCATCTGATGTATAGGGCTGCATGATTAATCGAATGCGATTGTCATGAGCATCTTGTCGGTAAAGCCGGTTCTGTGATCAGTAGCAAATCTCCATCACGTGCATTTACTACACAGAACCGTAGTTCATTGAAAAGCTACACAACCCCCCCCCCCCAAAAAAAAAACACGGATGATATAATCGGGTGAAGATATCGTTTGCGATAATGTCAGCTGTTTGCGTAGCTTCTCAGTGAACTACGGCTCTGTGTAGTAAATGCTGCTCCATCTGAAAGCATGTGAAAATACCACATTTAATAACATATTTTTACTCCAAACTCACTTCATAACATCAGTCGAGTGTTTGAAATAAATCCTTCTGTGAGATTATATGGCTTCTTACACAGAATAAGGCATGCAACATATTTCATATTATTCTAAGCAGTGATAAAGGCTATGTCGATTAGCATTGCATTATTATATACTTTATTATAATGAAAATTATAATAATAAGAACCAAGATAAACCATATATTGTCGTAGTCGTGTGTTTATTAGTCACGCTGAATCAATGGAAGCAGTTAAATCTTGTGTTTATTCAGCTACCACTATAGTGATTTCCTGGGTTTCTTCTGTGGGGCGTATTTTGAGTTTCTGTGGCCTTCGGATGGAGATTTACTACTGATCACAGAACCGTGCTTCACTGACAAGATGCGCATGGCAATCACAGCTTTTGCCTAATCGCGATTTAATTTCGATTTATCGTGCAGCCCTACTTATAACCATACCTAAAGTGGCATCGGTGACGTTAGTACCCATCACTACATTATCTCCCCTCCCTGGGTGGGCAAAAGTAAAATCACTACAAACAGTTTGTGCATTCACTGACTTTAATGCACAACTTCCAGCCAACCAGAATCTAGTATTCAGACATACCATGGTATCAACGTTTTTAAAATGGATTTATTTTAATATTCATTTGATGTCACTAAAATTGGTTTTCAACATCTTACTCCCAACTACAACTGCAAATGAAGAGGAAAAAATAAAAGAGGTCTGAAAATGCTGATCTGCTGCTTGTTTTTAGATTGGACAAAAGAACAAGGAAACCAAGCAAAACAAACCAACGCATTATATTTCAGATGAACGTGAGGAATTTAAAGCACTTGAACTTCATGGAGGTCCTCTGTGCTCGTAAAATAAAAACTGTTCCCCAGAGTCTGTGTGTCCCAGTGAGGTTCAGCGAACTGCTCTCTGATGCTCGTTCTCTAAATGAGTCTCAGCATCGTGTCACACATACGCAAAGAAAGCCTGGTGGCCGCTGGAGCTCAGAACTTCAAGCTGAATCCTGGACCGGCTTTGGAGGCGCCCTGGTTAGCAGTGGTCAAATGGAAACCAGTATCTTTAAGATCATCATCACCCTGAAGAGAACAACAGAAAGATGAGAATGAGAAACAATAACCAGGAGTTTTAGGAAGACAAAGAGCAGCTGAATTGATCCTCCTTCTTGGTCAACAGAGACCAAGGTCAAGATGAATAAAGTCAATAACACACTGCTCAATCATTCAGGAACATGCATTCAAGGCTGCAGAGTTGGTTTTGATTTCACGTTGAAAGAGTTTCTGTACCAGCTGGCTGAAGTCCTGTCCTCCCTCCGGCGGTCGCGGGCTCGTTCCTCTCTTCACCCGTTGCTGTTCGCTCTTGGCCGGCCATGTGGGGAACATGGAGGGCTCGATGGGGAGCGGCGACTCCCGGAAATACTCGTGTTTAAGTGCCTCATCGGCACTGATCCGCTTGGCAGGGCAGTACGTCAGAAACCTGAGACAGAAAGCAGACATGTAAGAAAAACTGATGTGAAAACCGCTGCTGTCAGTCAATGTCTCGTGTCACTGCAGGAACTGTAATCGAAGGTGTGAGGTTAAAGGGTCTAGGGATGTGCAACAGTGAGCGAGTACTCGGCTGTGACAGCGACGATTGATCTTTTTTTCCTGATTGTTTATAGCAGCACTTTGGGCGGCACCCTGAGCGCTGATTGTTTAGCTGGCCACAGCATGCGGTCCAAAGCATAGACATGAGAAAAGAGAGAAGCATGACTTCAAAGTCACACAGTGATGTCTGGGTTAGCAACATGCATATCTGATTAATCTAACATAGGATGCGTTGAGATATTAACATTTATTATTAACATGCTGAATGCGCTGCATATTACCAGTGTTTAGTTTCATGCTAAAATGCACTGCCCGATCATTGACGGAGTTATTTGAGATGGTCATATTGCATTAGATGTTTCTTTTTTTTTTTTAAAGACTGATGTTATAATAATGCAGCAGTGCTTTTTTCCCATCATATTTGTTCAACAGTAGGCATACTTCAATTACAATTGTTTTTGTACTTTGTATGGCTTCGAAAACGCGCAGGCAATTTCAGGAATCACTAGATAATGTATATGAAAATATAGCACAAATCTGCCATAAACATAGCATTATAATGAGAACTTTACGGAATGTGAAATCTATAATAAATTCTGTCTGCTTTCATTGCCCGTGTTTCAGCGCGCTGTAATGAAAGTGCATCATAGAGGGAGCTCTCTCTCTCTCTCGCTATAGCGCATAACAAAGTTCACTGGCATTTGCATCCTTTTGTGCAGATACAAGTTGTAATGTTACGTCTATGTTATGTTATCTGGGCCCATATTCACAAAACGTCTTCAGGCAAAAAGTAGAAAATCTTTTTACATTTTTTTATGACGGATGAAAGTTTCGGAGGCAGTGTGTAAACGTGATTGACACAACATGAGGTCATTTATTTTTTAACGTGTGAAAATTTCGGACTCAGCGTGCAATGACCTTTAGCATGCATTTTAAAATTTGAATGTTTTAACGTTTTGAATTATTTGGATGTGGCAATTAACTTTTTAATTTTTTAACCTTTATTTGAATATGGCAACATAATATTGCGCTCTACAATATTTCTATGAATAAATCTCTGACAGAGACTATCAGCCAATCACTGTGTGCATCGTTAATAATCATGCTGACCTCATCCATAGCAACGAGGTAAACCCCGCCCCCTTAATCTGAGCTTAAGACTTCTCTCTATTGCTTAGTACAAGTTTGTCTCAGCAGCTTTGTGAATAGGGTTTAAGAGAAAACTCCTAGCTAAAAACTTTTACTGCTATTTAGGAGAACTCTTAGTGGTAAGATAAAATGTTTTGTGAATACGGGCCCTCATCAATATCATAGGATGTGTCATAGAACGGGCATAATCATAATCTAAGTGTTCTAATCATGTGTTCATGCTTTCATGTCATACTTTTAAAATTAATTTTATATCAGTCTTCGGATATTTTCATTATCTCCGTTACAGCGATGTCCCCTTGTAAACGCTGCTTGATCTGTGCAGGTTTCTCTCCTGATTCAGACCAGAACACTTTTTCACTGGAGCAAGCGTTATTATGGATTATGGACTGGTATTTTAGTTAAAAGCGTCTTAATGCTGGATTTGTTTCAGCTTTTGTCTTCTCCAGATGTTCACTGATGGACTGGAGTGCTGTGGATTATTGTGATGTTTTTATCAGCTGTTTGGACTCTCATTCTGACGGCACCCATTCACTGCAGAGCATGCATTGCTGAGACACTGATGCAATGCTGCATTTCTCCAGATCTTAAAAGTCTTTCTACTCCTCTCGGTGTCCCATTCCCTCCGCTGCTCTCTCATATGAATGTGGTATTTGCAGTCAGGCTGTGATGGGACGTGACCTTTCAGGGCCGTCTGTGTGCATTAGCATCCCTTACATCAGGGCCTCTTAAACTCTGGAAACAAGAACCCCTTCAGAGATTTCAACTTGAGAAAGAAACTGAAAGTCAGAGACATCTGAAAATGAACAAACATCTCATAGCGACGTTCAGATCGATGGCGGTTTATTTCCAAATGAATGATTCACGCTCGATCACATTGCTGCTGATGTTCCACAGGCTCAATGACAAGGTTTGTAAAGATCCAGAAATGCTTCAGGTTTCCAGAACAAATGTTAAATGTGTCTGTCCAACCAACTGCAGTTAAAAAAATTATTAAACAATATTTTATTTATATTTTACATAATACCATTACATAAAAGTCACGTGATCCTATTTGGTGCCTAACCCTCATAAAAGACACATGTGGTCACAGGGACGCATTTACTGGTACTTCACAACACCTTCAAACACTTCCAATCACATTTATAACATATCACTGTTCTGAGCCTTTTGTTTTTAACTCCAGTGTTTCATAATGTGAAGCAGCTGTGTCTGCACTGATGCAGTACTTCAGAAAAACAACGGCAACCAAAACACAGGCACTTTTTGTCTGTGCATAATGAGTTTCAGGCCAGATAACAGGACGGCCACTTGATGCTCAACTGCCACTCATGCTTTCACACCTCGCAAAGGTTTGATTTTCTGTGAAATATTCTACAATTCAGCGCATTTATCACCAGTGTAATATTAGCTCGCTGGATGACAGAGATGAGCTGCTCACAATGACCTGTGACAGTCTTACACTGTGACACTAACCTATCAGGAAATGTTTTGCATCATATAAAACCGTATTCAAGCAAAAGTGCATTACATTATAAAGGTTTGATTACCGGCTTCTTGCAAATTGAACTGGTTAAGAAAACTTTATATGTAATTAAAAACAGAAATATTTCTGGTAAATATAAAACTGAATTAAAATCACTGTGTGCGCTCTTACTTGTTCATGAGGTCAAAGCCCTGGTCGGACAGCAGTGCTCCGAAGCGCTTGCGCAGGTTATTGTAGGGATATTCTGTGAAAGTCATCTTCTTCACCGCAGGCATCTCGCTGTATCCCGGCCAGATCTTCTCACTGGGAGAGCCCAAGTCCTACACACACACACACACACATGTCAGCTCCCACAGTACATTAACTGTTTAAAAGCCATGTTTTATGGGGACATTCCACACACACACACACACACACACACACACACACACACACAGGAAGAGAGACTGTGAACATGTGAAAAATCAAAAACAAGGTTTAAGGCCATGTCATGTACCATTCAATGTTTAAAAGGACCATATTATACTACTTTACAAGTTCATTATTCTATTTATGGTCTGCAAGAACACATTTACATGATTTGTCTCGGTGTACATTGCTGCAGTGCCTCTTTTCACCCTGCTTTTCTGAAAAACTCTGCTCCGATTGGTCAGCGGGCCCAGTCTGTTGTTACGGATCAAACGCTCACAGCGTGTGTTGGAAATTTAACACCTCTTCCCATTATTGTGTTTCAGCTCCCAAGGCTTCATAAGCAGTACTGTAAATTGGAAGTCCACCTAATGTGTTTTGGCCCTTTCAGAGTCAACAGTGAATTCACTTGACCAACTGTTCTTTACATGAATCCCCACCCAAACTACAATGACTTTATTGGTAATTGCTTTGTGATTTTACAAAGAGATCACCAATAAATTCTGCATAATTCCCGTTCGATGATTCTTTGACGCACACCAGCTGTGATTATCCCACTTATACAGTCATCACTCACCAGCATGGACAAGTTAAAGCTGTCATTAAAGTGTGGAGCACAAAATCAGGTAAGTTATTGGATCTACAGGTTATTAGATCTAGAATTCTGAAGTGAAATAAATGAATGTAGTAAGATGACATTTATTTGAATGAATCGGAGCAAGAGATGAATGTGCATTACCTGTCTGTGCAGCCTCTCTATAGTGAAACTTCGAGTTTAATTAAAAAACAGCGACATGATCACCTTGCTGAAAAATATAATGTAGCTTTTAGTAGCAAAGATATTTCATTTATAAAAATCAAGAGACAGTGGCTCAAAACAAGTTTCTGTGCTCCTGAATGTTTCTGTGTGCGCAATCGCTCATCTATATAAAGTTTCCACCTAAATTAAGAAGCAGAGTTTTTGTACGAGTGCATACAAGCAACATCGGGTTCATAATTTGGCATTTAAAAAAAAAAAAGAAGTTATCTTTGTGGGCAAAACGTGTCGCCCTGGGATTGTGATGTCCTGGAATTCCAGCGGGAAATGTATACATGTGTCCAGATCGGATGTAAAACCACATTTGGAAACGGCTCAGGACGGATCCTAAAACAATGGATCTTGTGCAAATTATTGTGTTTACACATATGCAACGATATCTGATCTGTTGCATGAGAGTAAAAAAAAAAAAAACTAGCACGTTTTTTTGCTAGTGTAAACGAACACTATTAGGCTGGATATCATTTTGCATAATTTCGGCAGTGAATTTTTTTTTCTCTTTTTAACACCACCAGCTTCTATGGCTATGTTCCTGGTGAGAGCCAGGTTTAGTTATTCATATTAAAACTAAGATGTTTAGGAGTCATTTTCTCAAAAAAAAAAAAAAACTTTGGATTTACTTGATTAAAAACCCTTTCAAAAGTATCACCAGAATAAAACAAGTTTCTCACAGGAGTAGTTTTGATTGGTTCATGCCAGCACTGGGCTTTATCAGGTCAAAAAACTGTGTCGATCGATACCACAGTCCTCACTGACACTGACAAGACATTATCGATTATCCATCTGCATACAGCTAAACTCATCACTTTAAAATGAATTCACTCTTAGGTTCAAGCATTCAATAACTGTATATACTGCACCATCTGGCCACCCATTAAACAGTAGGTTTGGGCTGCACTAATTCGATATATGGCATACTATACAAGATGGACAGCATTTCGTGTTTGCAGCTATAATGGAATAGATACATGGATATTTCTGCTCCAAAATCTATGGAAAGATCTGTAAATGAGCAATGCATTTATGTGCACTTATGTTAAGTGATTCCTCCTGATGAGCTGCTAATATTGCTTATCAGAATGAATAAAAAAAAATGTCTTCAGACATTCAGGATGTGATGAAGCATACCTTAAAAACTTTGTTGATTTGATCAATCTCAGATTTGCCAGGGAATAAAGGTTTCTGTGTGAGGAGTTCTCCAAATATACAGCCGACCGACCACATGTCCACAGCTGTGGAGTATTCCTGAGAGGAGGAAACACGAGCGTGACTCAAACAAGCGGACATGACTGCAAAACACTGCCCAGTGAGCAACATCTTCAACAGAGCATGAGCAAGACCAACCGTCCATTATCACCAGATTTACATCACATTTAGACATTCAGCAGATGCTTTTATCCACAGCGACTTACAAATGAGGACAATGGAAGCAATCAGAATCAACAAAAGAGCAACCATATGCAAGTGCCATGACAAGTCTCGGTTAGCCTAACGCAGTACACGTAGCAAGGTTTTTTTTTTATTATTATATAATAGATAAAAAGAAAACCGATAGACAGAATAAAAAAAAAAAAGAATAGAGAAAGCTAGTGTTAGAGGTCTTTTTTATAGAAAACAAGCAGTTAGAAAACAAAAAGTCTTAAAGGGTCACGGGTTTTTTTTTTTTTATAAAAAAAGAAAACAAATAGATAAAATAATTAGAATAGACAGTGCTACAGTTAGAGGCTCAAAGAGATTTTACAGTTTTACATCTTGAACCAAACCAACCAGCTCTGAGATTAATTATGAACAGCAACAGACATAGATGAAAGAGAAAAAAGAGAGCGCACTTCAATTCACTGATGAAATCAGACATTAACATGAAACATTTTAGTACAACACCCAACATATTTAAATGTAAAATACACATACATTAATTAATATAAATAAATAGCTTGAGAGTGCAGTGAGACTGAATTCTGCTGTATTCTAGGATTATAGCAACTCTCAGACCTGTCTTCAGGGTTATGGGTAGTGAAGTTAGGAAATTAGGAATTTAAACACTTTTTTAAACAATTTTTATTTATGTTCGGTGGATTCTACAGAAACATAATTTATTGCTTAATCTCAGAGCTCACGGCAGGCTCGTCTTAAAAGAATTAAACGTTTATGTTAGGGATGTCCCAAGCCGATCTCAAGGAACGGGCCGATCAAGCAATTTAACTGATCGTATCGGCTCTCCTCATCCCGATCCTTAATTTACGTCAACTGTAATACCAGTGATGTGCAGTAGGTGACGCTTGAGCTTCCGTGTTCAGTGTATTTGATGCACACTTTTGTGACGATCGTTGTTATAACGCGCTGCTATAGGCGGCTTCGGATTTGACTGATAGACTGGCATTTTGACACAGCAAGCTTCATGCTTTCTAACCTTATGTTGTAATTATTCTGCTTATTGGACATAATAAATACAAGAATTTTATATCAACAGTCCCATATTCATAATTGTGATGACACAGTCTGTTTACAACGTCTACCATTGTAACATGTTTACATCTACCAATGTCTTTATATAGTGTGTGCATAGAGAGAAAGAGTGTCTTATAATTATATACCGTTTTATATTATATATACATACAGAACTTTTACTCTCTGCACAACTCTGTATGCATTGGATAGTTTTTAATAACTTTAATGTATTTGTATGTGCACCAAACAAACATTTCTATAGGAATATACAAGTATCAGATCTGGACTCAGTATCAGCAGATTAATTACTCGGATCGGGTGACAAAAAAACTGATTGGGACATCCCTAGTTTTTGTTAACTAGAACAAAAAAGGTGGGAACCCAATATTTGCTACCTGTAGTAGGGATGTGAAATAATGACAAAAATTCTCTGTCTAGATTTTCTGAAATTGTCGATAATTAGACAAAATATATTGATATATAGGTCAATGTTTTATTTATAACTTTTTACAGTGTACGTTTTTATAATTTCTTATTAGCTTTATTACTTAAATGGCATTTTCAATTAGGAACTGCTAGTACATTTCACAATAGCAAAGAAACACTGAATTAAATGTGAAATTTTAATGTAGAAAAGCTGAAATTGTATTTCTTGTAAAATGTACTAATTTTACTGTAATTGTGAAAATAAAAATAATTGTAAATAATAATAATAATAAAAGTTAAAGGAGGGGCCTCAGCCATATGTGAGACTAGAAAAAGCATATAATAATAATAATAATAATAATAATAATAATAATAATAATAATAATGTTATTGTAAATAACAATAATCATCATAACAATTAAAATTATAATACTAAATGATAATAATAATATTTATAATTAACATTATAATAATTGTAAATAATAATACCTATAATTATAAAAATTATTGTAATTGTAAATAATAGTAAATATTAAACAATTATAGTTAAAGTAATTGTAAATAATAATAATCATCATCATCATAAATAATAATAATAATAATAATATTGTTGTTGTTATTGTAAATAACAATAATCATTATAATAATAGAAAATAATAATAGAAAATAATAATAATAATAATAATAATAATATTTATAATTAACATTATGATAATTGTAAATAATAATAAATGTAATGTAATAATTTGTAAATAATAGTAAATAATAAACAATTATAATTAGAGTTATTGTCAATAATAATAATCATCATCATAAATAATAATAATAATTATTATTATTATAATAATAATTATTATTATTAACAAAATTGTACAAAATAATAGCGATAATATCTATAATTTACATTATAATAATTGTAAATAATAATAATCATCCTCATTAGTCTTCATACAGCAAGATTGCACTGTAAATAAAACAAATATACCAGAAAATACCATTTAATTTGTTCTACTTTAAAATGTCGCACTTAAAGGGTTAGTTCACTCAAAAATGAAAATTAGGCTGTGTTTTACTCACCCCCGAGGCATCCTAGGTGTATATGACTTTCTTCTTTCAGATGAATCCAGTCGGCGTTATATTAAAAAT
>NW_015506910.1:88550-100107 GCF_001515645.1 Sinocyclocheilus grahami
CGCAAGCACACGTGAGCTCAGCTTTACAGAAACTCGCTGATCTGATCACAGAGACAGAACAACAACACTCGGACTCTGTTTTAATCATTCTCTGGGACTTTAATAAAGCAAATCTTTCCCGTGAACTGCCAAAATACAGACAGCATATTACATGTCCCACCAGAGACAGTAGTATACTGGACCATTGTTACTCCACAATAAAGGATGCATATCGCTCGGTCCCCAGAGCAGCTGTAGGACTCTCTGACCACTGCCTGGTTCATCTTATACCGACCTACAGGCATAAACTTAAATCTGCTAAACCTGTAGTAAAGTCTGTAAAGAGGTGGACCAACGAAACAGAGCAGGCATTGCAAGCCTGTTTCGACTGCACTGATTGGAGTGTTTTTGAAGCAGCCACCAACGATCTGGACGAGCTCACAGAATCTGTAACATCATATATCAGTTTCTGTGAAGACATGTGCATCCCTATCAGGACTCATTTAACATTCAACAATGATAAGCCATGGTTTACAGCAAAACTTCCGTCATCTACGTCAGGCCAAAGAGGACGCCTACAAAAGGGAGGACAGAGTCTTGTACAATCAGGCCAGAAACACACTGAATAAGGAGATTAGAGTGGCCAAGAGGAACTACGCTAAAAAACTAGAACACCAGTTTTCTGCGAATGAGCCTGCATCAGTGTGGAAAGGCCTGAAGGACATCACCTACAAGACACCATCCCCCAGCACTGAAGCCAATCAACAACTTGCTGAAGACCTGAACGAGTTCTACTGTAGATTTGAAACTCCCAGTCCACACCCGCTCTGAACATCTCTCCACACAACCATCAACACCTCCTGCAACCCCCCTCTCCCCCACTCCTACGTTTCAGATCAGTGAGGATGATGTGCGCCAGGTCTTCAGACCACCATCTCTCAGGACCTGAAGTGGGACACTCACATTGACTCCATTGTTAAAAAGGCCCAGCAGAGGTTGTACTTCCTTCGCCAGCTGAGGAAGTTCAATCTGCCACAGGAGCTGCTGAAACAGTTCTACTCAGCCGTCATCGAGTCTGTTCCGTGCACTTCAATAACTGTCTGATTTGGTTCGGCTACAAAATCAGAAGACTACAGAGAACGGTTCGGACTGCTGAAAGGATTATTGGTGCCCCCCTGCCTACCCTCCAAGAACTGTATACATCCAGAGTGAGGAAAAGGGCTCAGAAAATCACTCTGGATCCATCACATCCAAGTCATCTCCTTTTTGAACTTTTGCCATCTGGTCGGCGTTACAGAGCACCGAATACCAGGACAGCCAGGCACAAGAACAGTTTCTTTCCCCAGGCAATCTACCTCATGAACAGTTAATGTTCTCCCATTGTGCAATTAAAGTACAGTATGTGCAATAACCTTATACTTATTTATCACCCTAAACCCTAGTACATCCCTACTATTTATTTTATTCTATTCCTATTCCATCTATAGCACACCTGTACATACAATTTATTCTTTTTTTGTGGTTTATATTTATGCATGTGTATTTTATTCACATCTCATTTTTATTATCTGTGTGTTGTTGTTGTCTCAGTGTACTGGAAGCTTGTGACACTATAACAAATTCCTTGTATGTGCAAACAAAGCTCTTTCTGATTCTGATTATTACTCTAGACGGGTCCCTGCAGCGTGCTTGTGCTTGACTGGCAAAAAGCCAGAGACTGCGTTCAGGGAGCGCTGGATATACTATGCTAGTATAAATTGATGGAGTAATAGCATTACTTACGACAAAAGAACTTACTTGGCAATAAAGCTCTTGGCAATAAAGCTATTTCTGATTTATATATAAACTAACGATATAAACTAATGCAATAATAATTGCCGCAAATAAAATATCAAAACCAAGTAATTACAGTTTTATTGAACAACACTGTTAAAATACATAATGTAATATGCCTATACATAATATGAACATAACCAACTTAAGTACATAAGGTATTAACAAATACCTGCAGAGGGCGCCAACGGAGTGGTGACGTTTCACTTTACAGCGTGATTAAACAATGTTTAAATTATTTAATTTTAATATTTGGCCACATGCAAACTTAGAAACTTTTATTTTGAAATTGCGATGTTCAATAAATGGCATATTTAGAAATAGGTTGATGTATTCTCCTGTGTTTATAAATGATTAACCTTGCAAATATAGTGAGATAATGCACACTGTTTTCCCAGATGAATGTTAAGCAATTCAAATTCACAGCATATGCAGAGGAAGAGTTTAGCCCCTTTCACACATACAGCACTGCTAAATTACCGGTAATTTACCATTAAGAGATTATGTATGAACAGGACCTTTTAAAAAAATCCCGGTAAATTTGTTCTGGCAATCATATTCTTATGGAGATGACATGATTACTCTGAGCTGTTAACAAAGCGCCGTTGCTTTTTAATTCGTTTTTCTATGTAAATATGCACTAGATGGACATCTTTGACCATTGCGCCTCACAGCCTTTTCAACGTGTCTTGCTTCTCCATTCATCAGGGCTGCGACTCTGCAATTGAATACTTTTACATAATATGAACATAACCAACTTAAGTACATAAGGTATTAACAAATACCTGCAGGGGGCGCCAACGGAGTGGTGACGTTTCACTTTACAGCGTGATTAAACAATGTTTAAATTATTTAATTTTAATATTTGGCCACATGCAAACTTAGAAACTTTTATTTTGAAATTGCGATGTTCAATAAATGGCATATTTAGAAATAGGTTGATGTATTCTCCTGTGTTTATAAATGATTAACCTTGCAAATATAGTGAGATAATGCACACTGTTTTCCCAGATGAATGTTAAGCAATTCAAATTCACAGCATATGCAGAGGAAGAGTTTAGCCCCTTTCACACATACAGCACTGCTAAATTACCGGTAATTTACCATTAAGAGATTATGTATGAACAGGACCTTTTAAAAAAATCCCGGTAAATTTGTTCTGGCAATCATATTCTTATGGAGATGACATGATTACTCTGAGCTGTTAACAAAGCGCCGTTGCTTTTTAATTCGTTTTTCTATGTAAATATGCACTAGATGGACATCTTTGACCATTGCGCCTCACAGCCTTTTCAACGTGTCTTGCTTCTCCATTCATCAGGGCTGCGACTCTGCAATTGAATACTTTTATTCGCATCTCGTGTTTATAAGAGCAAAACATTCTGATTTGCTAGTAACAGAATTGTTCACAAGTCTTTAACTTGGAGTCTGAGTCACGTCTTGAGTCTTTGGTCACGAGTCCGAGTTGAGTCTCAAGTCATTTAATGGCTCACTAAAAAAATCCCATTCATAATCCTCATGTATTGAAATCTTCCAATTTACAAAGCTGTTTTATAGGCTATAGACAAAATATATGATCTATGATCTGCTTTGTAAAAAAAAAAATTGGTGTTAAGATGTAAGGTTAATGTACATCCAATAAATAAATAAATTTGTACATGTATTGTATTTTTACATTTAGATGCAAGGCCATGTAACAACAAATACTGTTTCTGTTCAGGGTTTTCCTCCTGAAATCTCTACTATTTTAATATTTTGCTTAAAAGCAGTATCTAGCCTACTAAAAACAATGTAGCTACAATAATCAAAACGTTCTCATCTTAAGCAGAAAAGATAACTAACAGTTTCAAAGTTTAAGTTCCATCCTAGCCATCTAACAACAATTTTCCCAATAAAAATTAGGCCTCTATGTACAGTGGGTACGGAAAGTATTCAGACCCCCTTAAATTTTTCACTCTTTGTTATATTGCAGCCATTCAATTTTCCCAATAAAAATTAGGCCTCTATTTACAGTGGGTACGGAAAGTATTCAGACCCCCTTAAATTTTTCACTCTTTGTTATATTGCAGCCATTTGCTAAAATCATTTAAGTTAATTTTTTTCCCTCAATGTACACACAGCACCCCATATTGACAGAAAAACACAGAATTGTTGACATTTTTGCAGTGATGCTAAATGTAGATAAGAAACATCTTGTCACATCTGGTTTAAATAGTCAGTCATAAGTTATAGATAGATAAATGGACAGTAAGAAAAATAACTATATTTGCAGCATTGTTGTTTTCTGCTGTGTTTTAGTGAAAGTAATCTATAATTTTGTGTTTCTGTTGTTGCTATAATAACCACGTCATCCGCAGCTCTTGAACCTGAGAGAGAGAGAAAGCGCATGGAGCTAAACGGGCTTGAATAAAGCGCGTTTGGCTTTTGATAAAAATACTAGAGGATATAGCGTTGAAAGATATTTACCAAAAACGACCCTGAGCGCTTGTTATGTGATCCTCCCCGCTGTTTTGAAGCGCTGTTCACTTAAAATGGTGCTGTGTTACGGCTCGCGGTTCTGATGGATGCCGGGGAGCGGATGCGGTCCGCCTTTCGAAAATCAGTTATATAAGTATTTAACGATAAAAGACTCGAGATGCTTTTAAAATATTCACAAGTCCTTTTCCTCGAGTCAAGTCTGGAGTAATTTCAGTTCGAGTCCGAAGTCAAGTCTGACGTCTATAAAAATGTCCGAGTCACTAACTCGAGTGCCCATCTCTGGCTAGTAATGTTAGTTTGGTTGAGAGTGAAAGCGGTGCTCCTCTCATTCCACTGGTAGGCGAACTCATGGACTCGAAAGTGATAAACAAGTTTTTATAAATGTAAAAAAAAAAAACCTCTCTCAAAAGAAAATGTTAGGCAGACATTATAATCCACGCTTTTCCAGTGTGCAGAGGTTTACAGGAGTTTTTTTGTTGTTAATTTGTTGCAAAAAACACTGATGTGCCAAGCTATCAGAATTGAACTGAAAACCGTGGTTAAAAACAGAGGTACGTACTGAACCATGGACTAACTGCATTGTTGCATCTAGGCATTGGCCGGTATGAGATTTTGACGGTATGATAACCTGAAGCAAAAATATCACGGTATTGTCGTTACAGCTCTAAAATGTGTTGTTTTTAAATGACTGGGTTAAAAAAAAATAAAAAATTCCCGCTGAACACATTTGTTTTTGAGCTACATACAGAATATTAGGAACAGTAGATTGTTTTTTTTTCTTTGATTTGTTTCCTAAAAAGAAGAAAAATAAAGACTGACATATTTATTTAACCTAAATCTGTAATTACAGTTATTTAATTTTAGTTATATAATTCATACACGTATCATTTAGTTATATAATTTCATATACATAATTTGATTTAATAATAACCCATTTTGAAGCAAAAACAGAATGTTCTGACTAGCTTTGTGAAATTATACTACATGCCTGAACGAAGCAAACAGCAGAAGCTCTGAATGAGACGCAGACCCTCTCTCTGACAGCAGGAGGCGCTTCTGGAACAGCAGATACAGTGTTTCATTGGATACCGCTGTAAACAAAGCAGCGCTGCACTGAAACACTGCTTTAATATGAACTATACAGAGACGAGATGAAAAGAAAATACCACGTAAACTTTTCTGAAGACTCGCTCACATGCTCTGGTCTTCAGCGTCTCTGGCCTGTGTTAACGGGCGTTTACAGACTTCATATTTTCACAGAAATGACATTTTGGAAAACAATTGCATTGCAACGCAGTTTGTGCAAGTCCAGAACAGAGACGAGTTGCTTGCAATAAGACAAAAAAACGGCCGGTTGCCGATCACATAAGTTCCAGGGGAAGCTCGCTCGCACCAACAGGAGGAAAAGTGTTACTCTCTACACTGCACTCAACCTGAGGGATTCCTACACTTTCAGTCTTTGAGAAGACATGAAAAACAGCGCATTTCGCAGGAACGGTTTTGAAACCTTGAAATATTGAAATCGCGGTATACCTTGAAACCGGTAATCGGCCCATGCCTAGTTGCAACCCTAGTAAGCAGACAGGTGTACGCGAGTGAGTGTACCTGTAAAGCCGGCAGGTATTTGGGCAGCTCTCTCTTCAGCTCTACAGGTGAGATGGGCGGTGATTCGGGGACGTAGTTGTCTTCAGGAGTGGCTGAATGAGAGGGAGACTGTGGGGTGACGTCTCCTGCCTCCTCGGCTCCCTCTTCTTCCTCTTCCTCACCGCTCACCTCCGAGTCATGATCAAACCGGGACTCTGGAACTGTCACAACAACACGACACAGCACAACCAGACTAATGTGAAAGATATTTGACAACACTAAAATATCATATCAAAGCAAAGCTTTAAATTCACAAAAAATAAAGCACTGTTGATGAAATGCTCACTGGGAGGAATGTGGTTTCCATTCTCTCGGTCCTCTTCTTCCTCCTCTGACTGTTCTTCATCACTCATGGCACCTAAGCAAGATAAAATACAAACACAATAAATTACATAAATATTAATGCACTTAATAAACACAAGTGTGATGGTTATAATGCTCAACATTGCAAAAAAAAAAAACAATGCATAAAACCTCAAAATGCAATGTGAGCAGATCTAAAGGTAATGCAGGTAATGCCGCAATCACTCACTTTTACATTTCACTTTAACCACAACAGATTCAGGTTAATTGTGGAGAGGCATTTTTGGCCCATATCTTGAATTTGGGGTAGGGGTGTGCGATGTGAATATTTTTGATTCCACGGTCTGCTTTTGAAGAAATATCGTAGTATGGTGCTACAGCGCACAATCTATCAGCTGCAGTTCTGGTGCCTCCGTATCAATATGCAACGCCACATACATTCACATCAGTGTTAACTCGGCAGTAGAGTTACAATCATGGGTCACTGCACTTATTCACCATCACAAAAGTACATTTTTTGTATGTGATTTAAAGCCTTGCCGGTTAAACATTTCATTTGCGTGCTGTTCTGACGTGCGCTTTTTCTGAGTGAACGCACTAAAAACCCTGTCAAACAGCTCCTGATTACTGAACCAAGTTCTCTTTTGCACTAATACTGTCTAACACACAAGGTTTACATACAGGTGCATCTCAGTAAATTAGAATGTCGTGGAAAAGTTAATTTATTTCAGTAATTCAACTCAAATTGTGAAACTTGTGTATTAAATAAATGCAACACACACAGACCCTGTATATTAGATGCGTGCAGCTCTTAAAGGGACATAACTAAACATGCTGCCGACTGTCATTAAAGGGATAGTTCACACAAAAATTACATTTCTGTCATTATTTGCTCACTCACATTTTGTCCCAAACCTGCATTAATTTTTTTCTTGTGCTGAACACAAAAGAAGATATTTTGAAGAATGTGGGCAACCAAACAGTTGCCGGTCCACATTGAATTTGATAGTAGGGAGAAAAATCCTATGGAAGTCACTGTGGACCACCAACTGTTTGGTTTTCCACCTTCTTCAAAATAGCATTATGTTCAGCAGAAGAAAAACTCATTCAGGTTTAAAACAACTTTTGAGTGAGTTAATGACGGTATAAAAATTATTTTTGGGTGAATTATTCCTTTAATGTTAATAAAACAACAAAACACAGAAAAATCACTCACTACTCTTGACTGAAAAACTTTAATACAGTTGCTTTAATAGGAATCAATCTATATAGCGTTTTATTTTTATATTTGTTCATTCAATTTCTTGAATGCTCCTGCTAAATACAACTAATGTACCTGAAAATTAAACACTTTGTTTTATTTGTATATTATGTGTATTTGTAATGAGTATTTTTGTTCTCATTTTTTAATAAAGATAAAGTAATGACATGAAGATTTTTATCTTTGCCCACTTTGGCCTAAATATCTGCCATTCTTTTTTATATTTTGTTACCTTGAAAGGCTTTGTCTTTATAATAGGGAAATTAGTTTGGCTGTTATTCTCAGACAACTTGCAAAATAGTAAAACCAACATGACAAAGAATCATGATAAAATCATGAATCGTGATATTTCAAAAAAAAAAACAAAAAAAAAAAATGTGATATGATATTTTTGCCATATCACCCACCCCTACTTTGAGGGGCATTTTTGTTCATTTTATATTTACATTTAGTCATTTAGCAGACACTTTTATCCAAAGCGACTTACAAATGAGGACAATAGAAGCAATCAAAAACCAACAAAAGAGCAGGCATAAAATGCCAAAAATAAAAAACTATAACAAGAGAGCAATAATATGTAAGTGCTGTATGCCAAGTCTCGGTTAGGCTGACGCAGTACATTTATCAAGGTTTTTTTAATTTTTAATTTTTTTAGATAGATAGATAGACAAACATTAATGCCTTGAATCCTACCAATAAGAGCATTGCAATAATCCAGCCTGGACAGAAGAGCTTGAACAAGGAGTTGTGAAGCATGTTCCGAAAGAAAGGGCCTGATCTTCTTGATGTTGAATAAAGCAAATCTGCAGGACAGGTCAGTTTTAGCAATGTGGTCTGAGAAATTCAGCTGATCATCAATCATAACATTTCTGGCTGTTTTGAAGGATTTATGGTTGATGTGCCTAACTGGATGGGGAAATTGTGATGAAACGATGGGTTTGATGGAACCAAAAGCAGTTCTGTCTTGGCCAGGTTGAGTTGAAGGTGATGGTCCTTCATCCAGCAAGAAATGTCTGGTAGGCAAGCTGAGGTGCAAGCAGCTGTTGTCGGATCATCAGGATGGAATGAGAGGTAGAGTTGAGTGTCATCAGCATAGCAGTGATATGAAAAGCCATGTTTCTGAATGACAGAACCTAGTGATGGCATGTAGACAGAGAAGAGAAGCGGTCCAAGAACTGAGCCCTGAGGCACCCCAGTAGTTAGATGTTGTGACTTGGACACCTCACCTCTCCAAGTTACCTTGAAGGACCTATCTGAGAGATAAGACTCAAACTACTGGAGTGCGGTTCCTGAGATGCCCTTTGCCAATAGGGTTGACTGGAGGATCTGGTGGTTAACCATGTCAAAAACAGTGGACAGGTATTTTATATTTAATTATAGAATTTTGGTGGGATTTTTGGCTGAAGCACCTGTAAATTTCTGACCCTGATTTGCACGGATAAACAATAAATATATACAATTGGATATAAAAAGAAGAAAATACAATTACTCAAATCAGCCACCTTCAGCTGAAATAACAGCAGAACACAATGGAAATCAAATATCATTCCCAACAGTGCTGCAGAAGTTTCCCTTCTGTCCAGTTCATATTAAGACAGCTGGATGAGACTGGTTGTTGTGGTTGTTAACCAATTGCATTCTGTTTGCAATCTGTGTTGTTAAATATCATGTGCATCTCTGTTGTGAAGTCGTGCTGGTGCTTGTGCTCTATTTTGTGTGTTACTGAAGTTTGCGAGAGTAAAAGGAGGACTTAGTTGAACCACTGGCTCTGTGTCTTTTGATTTATTGTCGTCTGCTACCGGCTAAACAGCAGATCTACCTCATGTTTCAACCCGCTGGACAGACTACAACATATGATGCAACGTCATAAACCACTCTGTGTTTGTTTGCTTAGTCCAGAGGAGAACCAGTATTGAGAACTGTTATTGAACTGAACTGAATAAACACAAACTGACTGGAGCTGAAATTTGACACTGTCTTGTTAGAGCTGCTTTACAGCAGAATTTGATTAGGTTTGCATAATTTATTCTGTTATTTTCCTGTTTGTCTCTGTGAAGCTGCTTTGACACTATAAAGCACTAGAGAAATAATGGTGACTTGACTAGAACATAACACTGGTCATTCAATGATCTGAAGCCTTTTTATTTATCTAACCAGAAGACCAGCCAGATAAATTATGGCATGGTAAGATGCTCTGGGACTGTTTTTGGTTGTTTCGTTGCACAAAACCACAGAGACAAACAAACAGACTGACCTATAGCAGAAGTGTGTGTGTGTGTTTTTACTAACCTTCGCTGTGTTCTGACCCCCCAGAGTCTGATCCTGACTCGCCTTCTTCATCTGCCTCACTCTGACTGCTGGACTCTTCTTCATCATTCTCCTCACCTTCCTCATCCTCAGATCCAGAGCCTGACAAAACAAACACAGAGTCAACCTGCATCTCTCTCACACACACACACACACACACACACAGAGAGAGAGAACGAGATATACCCATCGATGAGTCTGGTGTGTTTGTCTTCCTCTCACTGTCACTGATGTCCTGTAGCTCAGACAGGGGGTTTTTATCATCCATCTTAACCTCTCGCACTGCAAACACAAACGAAACAATGAGTCATGTCACCTTTTTTTGTACAGCGCTTTATACAATACAGTTTGTGTCAAAGCAAATTCACTGTGATAATCAGGAAACAGCAGAAGCTCAAAACTCAACTATAAGGACATTAGGACACTGTAACATTTAAACATCTGTAAATGTTTTTAGGAAATTTTGCCTTTCAAATAAATGTAACATGCAGAATAGGGCTGGGCAAAAAAAAAAAAAAAAGATTTTTTAATTAACCAGTTTTTAAAAATGAAGTCTCTCAAAAGCCGTGAATCTTTTTTTCCGGTATTTATTTCAGCAAACATTTAACAAGATCTGATTAACGTGAATCTTATCATTAGTCTTCTCCACTAGATGTCACCCTCTTATTTACCTTGCATGATGTTACAAGGGAAAGCCTGTCATTCATTCAGTGCTCATCATGGCGGAGATACGGTTGACGAACTAAGAACAAAGCAAATCTTAAGAATAAAGATTTGCAATGCTCCGGTGAAATGCTATAGTAATACTACAAATCTTCGGAAGCATTAGACATCACGCATAAGACACTATGATTTCAGCAATGAATGAATGAATGGTGGATGTCTCAGACGCACGGTATTGTTTACTACACACATACTAAAGTGCTGTTTTCAGTCTCTGCCATCTCACTATACGACGATATGAACACATGAATATCATCTCCAGCTGCTCTGAGAATTACTTCATTAGCATTTTACCATTTAATTTGAGAAAACTACCGTCATTATCACATTCACAGCAGCTGCAAGTTCTTCACGGCAACCCGTCAAAATATAAGTTTGGTTTAACGTGAAGAAACTGACAGAAATATATTGTGCAGTCTTGATACTCAATTTAACAACCATACTATTACTACTACTAATAAATATTAATAAAACGTTATTTTTAAAAGAAAAAATCACATTTGTTTTCTTTTTAATTTTAACAGTACACCTCTGTTGTGCAGCACTTGCCAAAAATGGAAAGAATTTCTTTTCTTTTGATTAGGAAAACTTTAATTAATGTTTTATGCCTTCATTTGATTACCAGAAAAATTAAGAAAAACATTTTATAGGGCCCTATTATTGTTTAAAGGGGTCCTATTATGCTTTTTCACTTTTTGAATTTTAGTCAGCGTGTATGTTTGGGCATAAAAAAGATCTTCAACCTTACAAATCTCAAAGTCCACTCCAAAGGGAGATATTTCGTTTTTTAAAAATCCCTTTTCAAGAACTACAGCAAACGGCTCGTTTGGACTACAGCGCTGGTTTTCCGAGTTTTGTGATATCACAAAGCGGTGAGAAAGCTTGGTTGAGTGAGCGCATCAGACGAGACGACGACGAAGAAGTGCTGCTGCAGCCTCAAGTTTTCGCAAGTTATTACACGTGCACCTGAATAATTATGCATGTAAATACAGTGGGTACGGAAAGTATTCAGACCCCCTTAAATTTTTC
>NW_015506910.1:104471-105813 GCF_001515645.1 Sinocyclocheilus grahami
GTTTTTAAAAATGAAGTCTCTCAAAAGCCGTGAATCTTTTTTTCCGGTATTTATTTCAGCAAACATTTAACAAGATCTGATTAACGTGAATCTTATCATTAGTCTTCTCCACTAGATGTCACCCTCTTATTTACCTTGCATGATGTTACAAGGGAAAGCCTGTCATTCATTCAGTGCTCATCATGGCGGAGATACGGTTGACGAACTAAGAACAAAGCAAATCTTAAGAATAAAGATTTGCAATGCTCCGGTGAAATGCTATAGTAATACTACAAATCTTCGGAAGCATTAGACATCACGCATAAGACACTATGATTTCAGCAATGAATGAATGAATGGTGGATGTCTCAGACGCACGGTATTGTTTACTACACACATACTAAAGTGCTGTTTTCAGTCTCTGCCATCTCACTATACGACGATATGAACACATGAATATCATCTCCAGCTGCTCTGAGAATTACTTCATTAGCATTTTACCATTTAATTTGAGAAAACTACCGTCATTATCACATTCACAGCAGCTGCAAGTTCTTCACGGCAACCCGTCAAAATATAAGTTTGGTTTAACGTGAAGAAACTGACAGAAATATATTGTGCAGTCTTGATACTCAATTTAACAACCATACTATTACTACTACTAATAAATATTAATAAAACGTTATTTTTAAAAGAAAAAATCACATTTGTTTTCTTTTTAATTTTAACAGTACACCTCTGTTGTGCAGCACTTGCCAAAAATGGAAAGAATTTCTTTTCTTTTGATTAGGAAAACTTTAATTAATGTTTTATGCCTTCATTTGATTACCAGAAAAATTAAGAAAAACATTTTATAGGGCCCTATTATTGTTTAAAGGGGTCCTATTATGCTTTTTCACTTTTTGAATTTTAGTCAGCGTGTATGTTTGGGCATAAAAAAGATCTTCAACCTTACAAATCTCAAAGTCCACTCCAAAGGGAGATATTTCGTTTTTTAAAAATCCCTTTTCAAGAACTACAGCAAACGGCTCGTTTGGACTACAGCGCTGGTTTTCCGAGTTTTGTGATATCACAAAGCGGTGAGAAAGCTTGGTTGAGTGAGCGCATCAGACGAGACGACGACGAAGAAGTGCTGCTGCAGCCTCAAGTTTTCGCAAGTTATTACACGTGCACCTGAATAATTATGCATGTAAATACAGTGGGTACGGAAAGTATTCAGACCCCCTTAAATTTTTCACTCTTTGTTATATTGCAGCCATTTGCTAAAATTAAGTTAATTTTGTTTCCTCAATGTACACACAGCACCCCATATTGACAGAAAAACACAGAATTGTTGACATTTTTGCAGATTTATTAAAAAAGA